>NW_007150019.1:0-5020 GCF_000164805.1 Carlito syrichta | reverse complement strand
ATTTCTAGAATCTCAATAAGGATTTTTGCATCTATGTTCTTAAGGGATATTGGCCTGTAGTTATCTTTTTTGTAGGATCTTTACCTGGTTTGGGTATCACTGTGATGTTAGCTTCGTAAAATGATTGTGGGAGAATTCCAAGACTGATGCCTTCAGAAAGTGGAGATCCAGCTGCCTATTAATAAAGGCACCCTGAAAACTCTTGGAATGGTGAAATGCCCTGCAAATAGCAGAAACTCCTAGAACATACGGGGAACAAAAAGGCAAGCATAAAATCCAGGCACCCCATCCATCCTTCACTGTAAGCTAGGCATGTATAGGAACTGAGATAACACCGGGAGAGGGAGGGGTGTAGCCAATTCTGGGTCGCCTTGAGTTAACTCACTCCTCCCTTCTCCCTGTCGTGGTCAATCACAGGCCACAGTTTGCAGAGAATCTGGCCGGTTCCGTTTCCCAAAGTGGAAAAAAGCCGTAGTAACAAGAGTAGGCCACAGGGTGGAGCTCCGCCATCTCTCCTTGAGCTAAGAGATTTCTCAGACAAATGAGGAAACACCAAAAAACAAGCCTTTCTCAGAATTTTAAAGAGACGGTGCACGAGAAAGAAACGAGCGACAACAATATGTCTCTGAAGACCTGTCCCAGCTAAGAAGCACAGAAATTAAAAAATGGATGGCACAAATTGACAGGAAATAAGACAAACATGAAATGAAACTCAAAGAAATCATATAGAAAGGAAAAGCAGATTTGAACAACTTCAAAAAAGTCTACTCTGAAATAATAGAAATAAGGAACTCCATTCACAGGGAAAGCTAAATGACTACAAATAGCCTAAACAATCCTTGGCAAAAGAAACAACGTAAGAGGTATCACACTTCCATACTTCAAACTTTATTATAAGGTTACATTAAGCCTGGTGTTGGAACATGAACAGGCATATAGACCAATGAAGCAGGATAAGATTCCAGAAGCATAGTCTCAATTCCTCAATCAACTCATCTTTGACAAAGCCTCCAACAACAACCACTGGGTACAGGAGAACTTATTCAGTAATGATGCCGGAAAAACTGACTGACCACATGCAGAAGATTAAAACAAGACCTCTACCTATCACCATACACGAAAATCAACTTTAAATGGATCAAAGACCTAAATGTAAAATCTCAAACGATAAGAATCTTAGAAAATGCAGGAGATGCCCTTATGAAAATTGCAACTGGCAACCAATTCCTGATCAAACCCCAAGTGCCCATGTCTTTAGAAAAAAGGGCAACTAGGGGAACCTCATCAAACTGACAGGCTTCTGGAAGGCAAAAGAAACCATCAAGACAGTGGAAAGAGATCCCCTTATAGAAAAAAATATTTGTCAATGGTATATCTGACCAAGGCCTAACATCAAAGATCTACAAGGAACTCAAATGTGCCAATAGAAAAAGAACAAATTGTCCCATTAAAAAGTGAACAAAAGACAAGAATACACACTTCTTTTTTATTATTTTAACGATGTAGGGTACAATTTAGGCTTAGATATACAAACGTGGATTATGCAGGTACCCATCCTGATGAGGTGTGCTCCTCCCTCCTCTAGCAGTTTCCCTTAACTTCCAATCCCACCCCCTCTCCTCTGACCATTTCCCATTACTGCCAATCCCTTTCTAATAGTATTATGATAATTGTTCAAGGTCCACTTATAAGTGAGAACACATGGTACTCTGTTCTTTTTTTTCATGATAGTTTCTTGAGTATGATTGACTCTAAATCCATCCAAGTTGCTGCTAAGTCTGTATGTTTGTCCCTCTTTATGGCTGCATAATATCCCATTGTGTATATGTACCACATTTTTTTATGCAGTTCACCTTTCATGGACAACATGTTTGGTTCTGAGTTTTTGCTATTGTGAATAGAGTTGCAACAAATATATGTGTGCAGGTATCTTTTTTGAAGAATGATTTGAGTTCCTCCGAATGTATTCCCAACAGGGGAATTGCTCTGTCATATGGAAGGTTGATTACTAGTTCTTTCAGAAATTGCCATGCTGAGAAGAGATACTTCTTAAAAGAAGATATATGGGCAACAAACTGACACATTCAAATGTGCTCAGTCTCAGTAGTCATCTGGGAAATGCAAATCAAAACCAGTTGGAGATACTACCCAGTGAGAATGGCCATCATCAATGACACAAACAACAACAGATGCTGGCAAGGATATGGAGAAAAAAGAATGCTTCTACTCAGGTGGTGGAAATGCAAACTAGTGCAACCTCTTTGGAAAACAGTGTGGCAATTTCTGAAAGAACAAGTGGGGCCTTAAACTGAAAAGCTTTTGCTTAGCAGAAGAAACCATGAAGCAAGTGGGAGACAGCCCACAGAATAGGAAAAATTATTTGCTAATTTTGTATCTGACAAAGCCTTGTCATCCAGAATCCACAAGGAATGCAAACAAGCTGAAATGTAAAACAAACAACCCTACTGGAAAGTGGGCAAAGGACATGAATAGATACATTTCAAAAGAAGAGATATGAGCAATCCAATAGATGCATGAAAAAATGCTCAGTCTCACTAATCATCAGAGAAACTCCAAAAAAACTACGAGATACCACTTAACTCTAGTAAGGATGGCCATCATTAATAAATCAAAAAACAACAGATGCTAGTGAGAGTTTAGAGAAAAAAGAACACTTCTACACTGTTAGTAAGAGTGCAGACTAATTCATCCTAGAAACTCTTGTATACTCTTGGTAGAAATGTAAATTAGTATGGAAAGCAGTGTGATGATTACTAAAAGAAGTAAAAATTGATATTCCATTCAATCCAGCAATACATCTCCTGGGAATATACCCAGAAGAACATAAATCATTCTACTAAAAAGACATCTGCACACACATGTTTATAACTGCACTTTTCACAATAGTAAAAGCATGGGACCAACCCTACTGTCCATCAAAAGTGGACTGGATGAAAAAAATATGGTACATATACACAATGGAGTATTACACAGCCATAAAGAAGAACAAAACCATGGATTTCAAAGCAAATTGGATGGAGTTGGAGACCATCACACTTGGTGATCTGTCACAGAAACAAAGTACTGAATACCACATGTTCTCACTCATAAGTGGGACCTGAACTTTAATCACATTAGTGCAAGGGAGGGATTGGCAATCACTGCAAACTGCCAGGGCACACAACAACACAAAGGATACTGGGAAGTGAGGACTAGTTGGAGGCCCAAACTTCAACTGCACATAGCCCACTTATGTAGCTAATTCTGACTTGTAACCTACAGCTCTATGATAAAGTAAAATAAAATATTAAAAATGACGAGGCCTGCAATTTGAAACTACAGGTAGAAAACACAGGGGAAATTCTTCAGGTTTAGGACACTGGTGTGGGCAAAGACTTTATAGAGAATACTTCAAAAGCACAGAAAACAAAAGAAAAAGTAAACAAATGGAATTATCACAACCTAAAAATTCTACTACATAGCAGAGGAAACTATCAGCACAGTGAAGAGGGAGCTAGCAGAATAGGGGAAAATGTTTGGAAAATATTTATTGAACAAGGAATTAATATGCAGAATACACAAGAAACTCAAGTTTAACAAATAAAAAAGTATGATTTTAAAATGTAAATGAGCTAACAAGACATCTCTCAAAAGAAGACATGCAAATGGCTAACAGGTACATGAAAAAATACTCTACATCGTTAATTATCAGAAAATTCCCAATTAAGCCACAATGAGATATCATTTCATCCCAGTTAAAATAATCATTATCAGAAGGACAAAACAGACAAATAAATAAAACACATGCTGGTGAGGATGCAGAAAAAGATAAACTATTATATACTCTTGGTAGAAATGTAAATTAGTATAGCCATTATAAAAACAGTCTGAATGGTCCTAAAAAAACTAAAAATAGAACTTCTATTTGATCTAACAAGTCCACTACTGACTGTATACCCAAAGGAAAGGAAATCAATATGTCAAATAGACATCTGCACTGCCATTTACTACAGCACTATTTACAATAATCAAAACATGAAATCAGTCTAAGAGCCCATCAATAGATGAATGGATAAAGAAAATGCAGAATAGAGTAGTAAAAATAGAATACTACCTAGTCATAAAAAGAACAAAATTTTTTATTTCCAGCAACATAGGTGAGTTTGGAAGACATTATGTTAAGCAAAATGAACCAGGCACAGAAAGGTAAATATTGCACATCCTCACACATATGTGAAAGTTAAAATAGTAGATATCCTAGAAAGAGAAGAAGAGTGATTACTACAAGCTCGGAAGGGCAGGTAAAGGTGGGGATAGCCACAGCTTGGTCAAGAGATACAAAATTGTAGCTAGATTGAAGGAATAAATTCTGGTGATTTCATAGAATTTCAGAGTAGAATGATAATCATCAGATACTAAAGAGAATGGATGTAGGGGTGATGGTAAAAGGTTCGTCAACAGTTACAATATAAAGACTTGCAAGCAAATGATGGTACCATCGCGACAGTTATAGACATTAACCGGTCAGAATATACTTGAACAAGCCTGATTTAGGATGAACTGCCTTTCCGGAGTCTTGTACCTTTCAGGGCAGAACTCCTCAGGCTCTATTCAGTACTTTGGGTCTCGATGAAGAGCATAGATTGGTAACATCACCACTACCCCTTTGGGAATGAACACGCCATTGATTTCAATATCTTTCTTACAGACCCTCTCTACTCTAACTGCAACTGGGTGCAATCTGAGAGCTTCATTCACCATCATGTCAAGATATTCCATCTGTACTAGGGCATTGTAGGTGGCAGGTGCCTGAGAAGAAAGAAACAGATTGGGATAAATGGAGATTTGGAATTAACATCCAACCCAGTCATGAAATATTAGGAGCTCCAGAGAATAACTCATATTGGTAAAGGATCTTAGCATTTATAAGGCAGTTGAATAGCTATCATGTCTTTTGATCATTTCAGCGGTCCACTGAGATATGTGGAGGAGTCACAAATTTGGAAGAATTTGGGACAAT
>NW_007150018.1:0-3698 GCF_000164805.1 Carlito syrichta | reverse complement strand
GGTATATCTGACCAAGGCCTAACATCAAAGATCTACAAGGAACTCAAATGTGCCAATAGAAAAAGAACAAATTGTCCCATTAAAAAGTGAACAAAAGACAAGAATACACACTTCTTTTTTATTATTTTAACGATGTAGGGTACAATTTAGGCTTAGATATACAAACGTGGATTATGCAGGTACCCATCCTGATGAGGTGTGCTCCTCCCTCCTCTAGCAGTTTCCCTTAACTTCCAATCCCACCCCCTCTCCTCTGACCATTTCCCATTACTGCCAATCCCTTTCTAATAGTATTATGATAATTGTTCAAGGTCCACTTATAAGTGAGAACACATGGTACTCTGTTCTTTTTTTTCATGATAGTTTCTTGAGTATGATTGACTCTAAATCCATCCAAGTTGCTGCTAAGTCTGTATGTTTGTCCCTCTTTATGGCTGCATAATATCCCATTGTGTATATGTACCACATTTTTTTATGCAGTTCACCTTTCATGGACAACATGTTTGGTTCTGAGTTTTTGCTATTGTGAATAGAGTTGCAACAAATATATGTGTGCAGGTATCTTTTTTGAAGAATGATTTGAGTTCCTCCGAATGTATTCCCAACAGGGGAATTGCTCTGTCATATGGAAGGTTGATTTCTAGTTCTTTCAGAAATTGCCATGCTGAGAAGAGATACTTCTTAAAAGAAGATATATGGGCAACAAACTGACACATTCAAATGTGCTCAGTCTCAGTAGTCATCTGGGAAATGCAAATCAAAACCAGTTGGAGATACTACCCAGTGAGAATGGCCATCATCAATGACACAAACAACAACAGATGCTGGCAAGGATATGGAGAAAAAAGAATGCTTCTACTCAGGTGGTGGAATGCAAACTAGTGCAACCTCTTTGGAAAACAGTGTGGCAATTTCTGAAAGAACAAGTGGGGCCTTAAACTGAAAAGCTTTTGCTTAGCAGGAGAAACCATGAAGCAAGTGGGAGACAGCCCACAGAATAGGAAAAATTATTTGCTAATTTTGTATCTGACAAAGCCTTGTCATCCAGAATTCACAAGGAATGCAAACAAGCTGAAATGTAAAACAAACAACCCTACTGGAAAGTGGGCAAAGGACATGAATAGATACATTTCAAAAGAAGAGATATGAGCAATCTAATAGATGCATGAAAAAATGCTCAGTCTCACTAATCATCAGAGAAACTCCAAAAAAACTACGAGATACCACTTAACTCTAGTAAGGATGGCCATCATTAATAAATCAAAAAACAACAGATGCTAGTGAGGGTTTAGAGAAAAAAGAACACTTCTACACTGTTAGTAAGAGTGCAGACTAGTTCATCCTAGAAACTCTTGTATACTCTTGGTAGAAATGTAAATTAGTATGGAAAGCAGTGTGATGATTACTAAAAGAAGTAAAAATTGATATTCCATTCAATCCAGCAATACATCTCCTGGGAATATACCCAGAAGAACATAAATCATTCTACTAAAAAGACATCTGCACACACATGTTTATAACTGCACTTTTCACAATAGTAAAAGCATGGGACCAACCCTACTGTCCATCAAAAGTGGACTGGATGAAAAAAATATGGTACATATACACAATGGAGTATTACACAGCCATAAAGAAGAACAAAACCATGGATTTCAAAGCAAATTGGATGGAGTTGGAGACCATCACACTTGGTGATCTGTCACAGAAACAAAGTACTGAATACCACATGTTCTCACTCATAAGTGGGACCTGAACTTTAATCACATTAGTGCAAGGGAGGGATTGGCAATCACTGCAAACTGCCAGGGCACACAACAACACAAAGGATACTGGGAAGTGAGGACTAGTTGGAGGCCCAAACTTCAACTGCACATAGCCCACTTATGTAGCTAATTCTGACTTGTAACCTACAGCTCTATGATAAAGTAAAATAAAATATTAAAAATGACGAGGCCTGCAATTTGAAACTACAGGTAGAAAACACAGGGGAAATTCTTCAGGTTTAGGACACTGGTGTGGGCAAAGACTTTATAGAGAATACTTCAAAAGCACAGAAAACAAAAGAAAAAGTAAACAAATGGAATTATCACAACCTAAAAATTCTACTACATAGCAGAGGAAACTATCAGCACAGTGAAGAGGGAGCTAGCAGAATAGGGGAAAATGTTTGGAAAATATTTATTGAACAAGGAATTAATATGCAGAATACACAAGAAACTCAAGTTTAACAAATAAAAAAGTATGATTTTAAAATGTAAATGAGCTAACAAGACATCTCTCAAAAGAAGACATGCAAATGGCTAACAGGTACATGAAAAAATACTCTACATCGTTAATTATCAGAAAATTCCCAATTAAGCCACAATGAGATATCATTTCATCCCAGTTAAAATAATCATTATCAGAAGGACAAAACAGACAAATAAATAAAACAAATGCTGGTGAGGATGCAGAAAAAGATAAACTATTATATACTCTTGGTAGAAATGTAAATTAGTATAGCCATTATAAAAACAGTCTGAATGGTCCTAAAAAAACTAAAAATAGAACTTCTATTTGATCTAACAAGTCCACTACTGACTGTATACCCAAAGGAAAGGAAATCAATATGTCAAATAGACATCTGCACTGCCATTTACTACAGCACTATTTACAATAATCAAAACATGAAATCAGTCTAAGAGCCCATCAATAGATGAATGGATAAAGAAAATGCAGAATAGAGTAGTAAAAATAGAATACTACCTAGTCATAAAAAGAACAAAATTTTTTATTTCCAGCAACATAGGTGAGTTTGGAAGACATTATGTTAAGCAAAATGAGCCAGGCACAGAAAGGCAAATATTGCACATCCTCACACATATGTGAAAGTTAAAATAATAGATATCCTAGAAAGAGAAGAAGAGTGATTACTACAAGCTCGGAAGGGCAGGTAAAGGTGGGGATAGTCACAGCTTGGTCAAGAGATACAAAATTGTAGCTAGATTGAAGGAATAAATTCTGGTGATTTCATAGAATTTCAGAGTAGAATGATAATCATCAGATACTAAAGAGAATGGATGTAGGGGTGATGGTAAAAGGTTCGTCAACAGTTACAATATAAAGACTTGCAAGCAAATGATGGTACCATCGCGACAGTTATAGACATTAACCGGTCAGAATATACTTGAACAAGCCTGATTTAGGATGAACTGCCTTTCCGGAGTCTTGTACCTTTCAGGGCAGAACTCCTCAGGCTCTATTCAGTACTTTGGGTCTCGATGAAGAGCATAGATTGGTAACATCACCACTACCCCTTTGGGAATGAACACGCCATTGATTTCAATATCTTTCTTACAGACCCTCTCTACTCTAACTGCAACTGGGTGCAATCTGAGAGCTTCATTCACCATCATGTCAAGATATTCCATCTGTACTAGGGCATTGTAGGTGGCAGGTGCCTGAGAAGAAAGAAACAGATTGGGATAAATGGAGATTTGGAATTAACATCCAACCCAGTCATGAAATATTAGGAGCTCCAGAGAATAACTCATATTGGTAAAGGATCTTAGCATTTATAAGGCAGTTGAATAGCTATCATGTCTTTTGATCATTTCAGCGGTACACTGAGATATGTGGAGTCACAAATTTGGAAGAATTTGGGACAATTCCCTCCCAGGGAGTAGAATGCTTAGTATTAACAGGTAGTTCTTTTTTTT
>NW_007150017.1:0-827 GCF_000164805.1 Carlito syrichta | reverse complement strand
TAAAGAACATTTGAACAATGTATATGAAATTGTGCACTGTGATCTTGATGTAAGTACATCATGCACCAGAAAATTGTAACAATTTGTTTGGAACGTGTTCATCTTGTGATGGTCTTGTGATGTATGATTCGTAAAGCATGGAATTTGTACGCCCCCAGCAAATGATTGTCACACTGCTGGAGGGTCTGAAAAATGGTATATAAGTTGGAAAAGGTTTCAATAAAATCGGCTTCGGTCTTGGCCAGGCTGAACCCAGAAGAGCTGCCTCCGAGTAGTTTTCTTCTCTCCGTCTCTGATTCACCGGTGCGGTCCTAACCCTCCCTCTGGTCAGTGCAGGTCACCGACACCTACCCATGTCACACAGTGTTCAGCAGTTTTTGACCCAAAATGGCTTAGACACTTCTGCCTCACTCTCCTCATTCATTCCATATCACCCAAGTTACTTCTTATTTTTGATTTCCCCAGATTTAAAAAAAGCCTCAAAGGAAAATGTTTTGCAAATGTGGAAGAGGTGAAACAAAAAATGACAGAAGCACTAAAAAAGCATCAAAACTGAAAAGTTCAAAAACTCTTTTGAGCAGTGGAAAAAGCATTTTGATAGGTATTATTGCATCAAATGGAGAGCACATCAAAGGTGAATGACGTTAAACATGTAAGAACAAACAATTTTTCAATAACTAAATTTCACATTGTTTGAGGATCCCCTTTTAATTTCTCCTTTCTCTGATTTGATCTATTTGGTCTTCTTTATTTTTTTTTATCCCCCAGGCTGGATAGCAGTGGCACTCATGGTCACGGCAGCCTCGACTCACTGGGCTCAGGTGATC
>NW_007150016.1:0-758 GCF_000164805.1 Carlito syrichta | reverse complement strand
GCTCTGATGATCCTTCCATCTCAGCTAGGACTACAGTGCAGTGCTGTGGTCACAGCTCACCACAGCTTCTACCTCCTGGGCTCAGATGACTCTTCCAAGTAGCTAGGACTACAGGCATGAACCACCAATTGAGGTGATTTTTTTTTTTTTTGAGTCGGAGTCTCAATCTGTCGCCCAGACTGGAGTGCAGTGGCTGCTCCCGGCCACCGCAGCCTCGCCTGCTGGGCTCCGGCGATCCTTCCACCTCAGCCTCCCGAGTAGCCGGAATTACAGGCGTGCGCTACCATGTCCGGCTGATTTTTTTATTTATTGTAGAGATGAGGTTTTGCTGCCCAGGCGGGTCTCGAACCCGCGGGCTCAGGCAATCCACTCACCTCAGCCTCCCAAAGGCGCGGGATGACAGGCTGAGCCACCGAGCCCGGCTTGAGGTGATTTTTTTCAATTAAAAAAAAATTGTAGAGATGATGTCTCGTATGTTGCCCAGGCTGGTTTTGAACTTCTGGGTTCGAGTAATTGTCCCACCTTGGTCTCCCAATGTGTTAGGATTACAGGTGTGAGCCACTGTGCCTGGCCACAGTCCTTTTCGCTCCTTCTGGGGGTGTCCATTCAGCTCTGATCTCAGACCCTTTAGTGGTCTTGTGTCCCTTACATGTCCATCAGCCCAAGCTATGACGCTGTCTTCCCTCTGATGTCCCAAGGCCTAGATCAGCTCTGTCCACTGACCTCACCCTGAGATCCCTACCCAGGGCCCTACAAGG
>NW_007150015.1:0-788 GCF_000164805.1 Carlito syrichta | reverse complement strand
AGAAGAGAGCAGCTGGATCCCTGTGATTGGTAATGACAGATTTGTGGTACGGATATAGGAATTAGCTCTGAAAAAATCTGGGGACTGGGCCACCCAAATGCCTGATTAGCATTTAGAATAATACCATAGGCTTCTAGTTATGTGAACTTCCTTAAAGCAGGAAAAAATTAGCAACTGCCCAGAAGATTGATGGTCACATGTAAACTGATTTTTCTTGTTCCACATTGGTAACATGTGGAGAAGCTTTCTAGGGACATAGTGTCTCAGATTCCTGTTTCGATCTCAGCAATACAACCAGATGTTTCCCAGTGCCCTGGAAGTCGAGACCCGTGGCTCCAAATAGAAAGCCTCCAGAATGTTCATGTGGACGTGGAAACCAAGACCCTCATGCCCTCCCAAAAATACCTTCTAAACATGGTGCAACATCTAAACCCAAGGTCCTAATTCCGAATAGCTGACCTACCAGAATTTTCTGGAGTATGAGGTAACCCTGAACTTAGGGCTTACATGCAAAAAACCCGAGATGATAACTTTTGTCCTGGAATTTGGCGTTAGAGGATTCAGAATCTAAATGGACTTGTAGTGCCATATTTTCATTTAAATTATTGAGAGGACCGGAATGTTGCTCGACTTCTGGAATGACTGTTTCATAATATCCACATAGGAAATGGCTCTGAAAAATTTGAGGACGTCGAAGCACGGAGTTGTAGGCCTTAGCAAGACGCCCTGAAGTTTATAGGATTTGTGGACTCATGTAACCCAGATACTTTATTCTTCCATAGCAAGAG
>NW_007150014.1:0-10650 GCF_000164805.1 Carlito syrichta | reverse complement strand
CACAGCCTGGAGGGCTGGAAACATCTCCCAGGGCATCTTTGGAATGAAAGAACACAGAGCCCAGAGTGAGCAAGGAGAGACTGGACTGGGGGAGGCTTCGAAGTACCCAAGTCCCCACTGCTTCTGTTCTCTGCCTCGATGGAAACAGTCCCTAGACTCCAAGAGGCCAGGATGAGCCCAATCACTGTTCCCAAGCATTGACACATCGTCATCCAACCATAGTCCAGTGGTTACCAGTTTTTAAAAAAGAAAGACACATCAGGTCCTCAGATGGGCATTGGGTGGGTCTGTCATCTGGCACCCTCCTTGACTGGTAACTGTCTTGATATTTGCATTCTTTTTAAGAGGCCAAATTGTCTAAGGACTTCGCTAAACGAGCATGTGAAACTATTTCAGATCAAGGACAAACCCGTGTGTGTGTTCGTTTTAATCTCTGGGAGATTATTCTTTGATCCAGGGTGCCATCAGTCATCATGCCACTACTCACAAGTGTTGTCAGCCAACCTACCCCCATCCGAGACTTTGCTCCCTGTGTTGTTCCCCTTCCCAGGACGCTGAAGTGTATGCCCTGCCCCCTTTTGTACTTATTTATTTAATAGGCTGCAGTGTCGTTTCTGAAAGTCTGATGTACAGTGACTTAACCGAAGTGTCGATTGTCGCGTCAGCCCCCACTGACTTGTCTTCCTTCTCCAGCCCTTGATGGCCTCTTAGGGTTGAGGACAACATAATCTGTGTGGAATGACACACCTGGAGCTGTGGCATCAGGACACGCAGGTGCAAAGCGGCTCAAAGATGTCTTATCGCCAGAAGGAGTTTAATATGTTTTGCAAATGCATTATGCAATTAATTTTGCATGTTTATAATAAACCTTCATAACAAGTGAATCTATATTATTGACAGTCACATCAAGTGCAAAGAGAGTATGATAATTAGTTTATAAGACACAGCCGTGCTATGTTTGTGAAGGTCTTTGTTTCTGATCTGCTTTTATGATTAAGTTTTAGCTTAATTCTCTGCTCCTGTGCTCTCTCTCCTCCCCCCTCCCCGCACACTGGCACTGTGTCAGACATATCACTTTCTTAATGCAGATCTAATTTCAAAATGAATGGCTACTTTCCATGAGCAATTAGGCTTTTACTACATATGTGTGTATATTTGTATATACGTATTTGATTCTACCTGCAGACAGCAGTTTTTATTTGTGGGAGTCGTTTTTGAGATGAGACTCTCTCCGCTTCTCAATGCCGTCTTCCTTTCGGGATCCCCTGCCACTCTTCGTCTTGGGGACAGCAGGAAGTGTCTGACTCCAGTATGCCTCGTATGTTTGTGCACGTGTGCTGTCCTCACAGCACCTGGGCTGAACTCCGTGTGTTTGTGTTTGTTTTGTTCTTCCTCTCAGCCTTGAGACTGGTGGTGACTCCGGGGTGGGAGGGACAAGGAGCCTCCCTTCTTGTTGTGTCCCTGGACGTGCCAGAGGCACGCAGTCTATCTCGCCCTCCCAGCATGGCTGCCGCTCGCTCCCACACACACAAGCAGCCCCTGAGCTCAGCCATGCCAGCAGGCGCTTTGCAGAGGCTGCAGGCTTCCTTCCAGCCATCGCTAGAATTGGCCTTTCTGGTCTTGTGAGGAGCACTTCCTTGGCGAGACGCCCCCTCCTCCCAGTGCCAGGTCCTCAGAGGAGCCAGGTTCTGTAGCAGAAAGGAAAGGGCACACATTGCAGCTCTGTTCCCTCAAAAGTATCCCCCTCAGGCTGTTGCCTTAAGTTCACACAACACACAACCACTGAAGGGGCTTTGAGGTGAGAGACCTGGGCTGTCCTGTAGTCCTGTAAAGCCCTGAGGAGGGGAGAGAGGGAGTAGGGCTGGACCAGGCCAGATCAGAGCTGTTTCTCCTGCCATCTGTTGCAGTAGACATCAGAACTCCAGAGGGACCTGGCTTCTCCCTCCCTGCAGTCCTGTGGTCTGCACACATTCTGGGTGTGTTCTGACCAGGTGTCCTCATCTAACCCCATGGGAAACTGAGGGAGCAGCTGATAGGAAGAGCCTAGGAGACAAGCGGGCCAGTCGCCCTGCCCTGGAATGGAGGGAGTGGTCCCAGGACAGTCCCACACAGAATACATGGGGCTAGGGACCAAGCACCCAGCACCTCATGCTGCCTGCCTGTTCTAAGCAAGCAGCAGGCTCATGCTTCACCTCACAGCCAGCACATGGTTCCAGGTTGACACTGCTTTAGAAAACATACTTGACACCTCAGCTGCCTTGTATCATTTCAGAATGCGTGACAATGCTTTTAAAGAAAATGCCCTGCTGTATGGCCCAGCACTCCACCTGGGGGGTGGCAGACTCAAGGACACACTCCGGGGAAGCAGTGAGAATGAGGGCCTGATGCAGTGTGACCATGATGTGGCCGTTGCACACGCTGCTGAGAGCTGGATTTTGGTGAAGGCTCGTGGCTTTAAAGACCCAAGCAGCCCAAGGCAGGTGTTGCGGAAAGACTAAGTCGTGTGAATAACCATGAACCACTGGTACCCACAGAATTGGTGTCTAAAGTCCTGTGGCCCTGCCCCACTCTGTGGCCATTGTGTGAAGGTTCAGCAAGAGGGCCCCTGTGTGCTGCAACAGCTGTGTCCGAGGCTGACAGGGAGGCGAGTCCCTGGGGGACCCTTTAGGAAGGATCAAGCACTGCCTGTGTTTTGGGGGACCCGTGGGGGTCTAGGCCGCCTGGCAGCATCTACACTGTCCTAGTCTCCACGGGCTGTCAGGCTGTGACCACAAAAGGCCGCTTGAGTTGCCCTACCTTAATTTCCCCTTGGAAGGTGGCCGCTGCTCAGCAGAACTTCCCTCTGGGGCTGCAGGCCATGGGCTGGCAGCCCATTGCCTGGCTTTGCAATGAAAGCCACCAGGTGCCCAGCTGAAAGGAAGCAGCTGGCGTGTGCTGCCAGCTGCAGCCCTCAGAAGTTAATGGGAGGCCGCATCCAGGCAGGAGCTCCCTCAGAAGGTGACTGCGAAGCCCAGGGGCCCAGATGATTGCTCTCTAGTTCTGAGTTCTCCCTGACCCCAGGCCTGGCATGGCAAATTTGTGGGATGCATCCGGCTTTCATATCAGGAATTTCGATGGAAGATCAGGGGTCGAGAGTCATTTGGAAGCTCACCTGAGTTACTGGGTTGAAAGAGATGCTGAAGGACCAAGATGAGTGTAACCAGCAAGCAGCTGTCGAGGACCTCTGAGCCAAAGTCCTTAGAGCATGGAGACTTGCTGGAATGAGGGTGCAGGCCCCAAAAAGCCCTCACTGGCATGCTGAGAAGGGAGTGGGAGGCTGAGGTCAGGAAGAGCTGGAGAGAACGGGCTTCGTGCCTCCAGGAAGACGCTACAGTCGGAGGCAGAGGCGGTGGTGCCGTCATCAGCGGCTTTCTGCTAGAGGTTGGTGCTGGCAAAGTCGCCGTCTGCAGGTCCTCAAGAGTGGTTTTGCAAGGGATACGGTCTGTTCCTCTTAAAACAGCCCCCAAATGCCAGCAACATCCCCACCAGCTTCTAGAAGCCCTTTCCCCTGCCTACCTTGAGAGAGCCAGCCATCTCTCGGGAGAGCCACCCCATCCTGAGGCCCCTGGAAGCCAGTAAGTTCCCATCCGTGTTTCCCTGTGGCTTCCTGCTGAGATGTGTGGTAGCACAGGATGGGTGGAGAGGACGCAAACACAACCAGCACCTCGTCCACTTGGCAGAGAAAATGTGAGGTTTTTACTGGGGTTTCTTTTCTTAGTACTGAAAAGGGAAAAAGGTGAGAGTCACAAAGATGATACCATCTGACAGTCACTTTTCTCACCCTGATCTTAGGAGGTCGCCTATTTCTAGCGTGTGTATGTCACACCACCTCCTGTTTGTTTATGACCCAACAGGAGGGCCTGTTCCCCCACCAAACACACCAAACGGTCATGATCACAAAACAGATGCCGAGCCAGGGGCCCGGAACCGTGATCTTAAGAGTTAGAAGGACAGCAGTAGGCGTGACAACCATCAGGAAGGAGGCGGGCTCTCGTTGTCAGTGGCTGCACACCAGTTTGACAAAGACTGTTGTGTCGGAGACCAGCTCCGACCGAGGGGGGTTGGGCCTGAATCGGGGGAATCAGGAAACAGCGAAGAAGAAACAACTCAAGGCAGCTCTTTTGGGTTTAGTCTGATTAGGACTGTTTGGATTTTATTTAAACTCCTTTTAGCTTATATACCATTTTTTATAACCTCCAGCAGTATGACAAACTTCTGCTGGGGGCTTATAAGTCTCACAATGCATAACGTACTTTACAAAAGATTTTTGTTCAAGGTAATAATTAAGATATTGTGGTGTATAACGTGCTTTATAAAGCTTACATTAAGATAACAGGTGTATGATTTTAACAATAGTTTTATAACCTGTTTTCCATAATATATAATGAATAATTTATTATAAGCTATCCTTATTTTTACTTAATGTAATATTTCTTATTAACTTTGTATGATTTTATAAAACAATCTATTATAATATTTTTTAAAATTTAACCTACTGTTAATTGTTTTTAAACTACTTTTGACATAAAACCATGCAATGAATTATATAAATTTTCTAATCACGTATAAACTTAATTTTTTTATTTAATGATTTACTTAATGATTAAACTTAGCACTATGCTAAACTTAACCTTATACTATATCTTGTGAACTTATTTTTATTTAATTTTTTTAATTTTAATCATCATTAGTATGAATTTTTTATTATTATGAAACTATAAACTTATTTAAACTTATTTTTTATTCTATCTTGAAACATACTAAAAGTACAACTATGATTATATTTAAAAATTATGATTATACTTAAAACCTATTTTCTAATATACTTGTGTGTGGCTAATATGTAAAGAATCCTGTTGCCATAGTAACTTGCTGACCAGCTTGACTTGAGGCAGAAACTGTGATGGGGAGTTTTGGTGTAACTTGTTTTTCTATGTTTTACAAGTCCAGTTTCACTGGAGGCAAAAACAATATAATTAAGAGAGTTTCAGTACACTTATCAAAGAGTTTCAAAATTAGCCTACAGGAACAGGAGGTTAAAGTTAACTTCTGGGAAAAGGAAACTTAAAAGCTTAAACGAAACTTCAAAGTTTCCTAGGAATAATCTTTACTGTTTAAGTTTTTCCAATAAAATTTGTAACATATCATGTATAATTTATGATATTTAATTAAAGATTTTATTATTAATCAGCAATTTTTATTATAATTATGAACATGCATTCTTAAAGAAACAAAAGAGTCCGTCAAACAAGATCCATGGGGCCTTTGCCTCCAACATGGCCGCTGTATGCTAGAGTTTTCTCAGCCAGCAGTTTTCTTATCATCAGGTGCTCTGTAGTTTGTTTCTCCAAGACTCGGGCTTCCATTATTTCATATTAGTTTTGTCCCTGGCCCATACTTTTTTGTACATTGTAAGACATATACTATTCTTATCTGGAGTCTGCTTTTCTAGGTAGGCAGTTTTCTGCTTTAACCTTTTAGTCCCCAACACTGTTGGAAGGCGTTTTTAAAAAATCAGTTTCCTCGTGCTGCTTAGCTGCTGTTTTCTGAAATGTGCTGGCCAGTCAACATTCCTGTCCTCTCTCCTTTGGGCTGACACAGTAAATCTCGGGAATGCCATGTAATTCTGCTGTTATAAGACCCAGAAAGTTGGCAGAGGTTCCCCGTGTCAGGCGTGAATGAAGACGGTCATCTAGAAATGATGTCAGCCACAACATTGTCAGTTCCGTAAGGTCAGGGAATCTTTGGGAAGGCTAAAGGCGTGAATGTTTGTGATCCCTGTGCCTCTCATCTCTGTGATTATGTGTCAGTTAATACCTGTGTAGGGTGCACTCAGCCATCATACAGCCTTACAGTGACCCTACACAAAGTCCACAAATTCCAAAGACTTTTTATTAACCTTAAGGAATAAATTAATTTGTTAATTCTGATAGAACACTGAATATACTGGGCCATTTGTACTTTTTATAGAGAACTTTAATAACTCAATTATTCTTTAAAAATGAGTTTTTAAAATCAAGCTACTGACAACTGCATATGATTCCAATCACAAGGAGCCTATGAACTCAGTCTGGGTCTACTGGAGCACCCCTGGCCTGCATCCCCACTGCAGGATTTCCCCATACCAGTCAGGTGTGGTGTCCACATCAGAACATCTACAAGTTCAGGTGGAACTTGTTGGCAGGCTGATGCTCGGTGAGTTTTTAATAAACACTGGGGTCAACTGCTGAAGTACTAGAAACTTTAAAGCTGTAGGAAAGATGGCTTTGTTGTCCACAGATGTAGTCCTAGTATAGCACTCTCAGGGGTCTCTGGGACCCCCTTCCTCTGTGAGGCTCTGTGATCCCCTTTTGGCAGGAGGAGGGGGATGCTTGTTCAGCCCTGTCCCCTGAGCCCTCTGGTCCTTAGGTCTCTCACACTGGGTGAAGATTCAGAGATACCTATGAGGATCTGCCCACTGGGCAATTCAGAAGTACTTCCATATCCTGAGAAATAAGAGGTGCCTGCAAGCATGCCTGTTGGCATCTTCCCGCTTATGTGAGTAGACAGAACCCGACTTCTCAGAAAATAGGAATCAAGTCCTCTTTCTAGGAGCCTTTTTTTCTAAAATAAGACAAAAGCAGCTTGCATTTTCCGATTAAACAACTGTCTTTGTCTCCTCTGCTTAACTTTAGGAGTATCTAATCATGTGATTGTAGATTTGTGTTGATATTCCTCCTGGAAGAATGTGATTATTTTCTTGAAGGATTGGCTCAGTGGAGAATTGAAAATCATTCATGAAGGCAATCTAAAGGTTTTAAAAATTAACCTCCTGTCCCTGCTAGTAGGGTCTTTCTGAATACAGAAACATTTGAAATCGCTGCTTTTGCTACATGGTTTTTTGTGAGTGAAGGACATACCATGTTAAACCATAAGTTGAAAAACATCGTGTAAGATCTCAGAGTGTCTGGAGGAAGACACAGAGATGAAGGTCTTTCCTTCTGTGTGACCACCTGCTGACAGAGTGGGAGGCCGTTCGATGGTCGAGTGGCACTGGTTCCACAGCAGAGAGATGGATGTATAAACTGCTGCATTGCTTTCTTCAATTTGTATACCCTCGAGTCCTCATCTGCATGACATGCTTTGTTAGAGACATTAACTGTAGTTTGGGAGCAAGTGTATATGAATAAAGACAATGCCCGTTTCTGCATGTGCCTGGCCTCGTTTGTGTCCCTTCCCAGCACTGCGACAACCGTTCACTGGGCACACTGGACACTGAACACCCTCCACAGATCATGCACGGCTCTCCACTTAAAGTCATTTTCTTTTTCTTAAAACACTTCATGCTTTGAATCAGAACCCACGCAAACAGTAACTGGCATAAAGTTGTGGCTTGTCATTCATTCATTCATTCATTCATTCATTCATCTACCATCACTGAGCACCTGCTGGGGGTGGGAGTCGCCCAGGCCTTAGGGACACAGTGGCCCTGCCTGGGACGCTTACATTCTTTCCCCCACCCCCAAGGGCAGGGGACACAAGCCACAGATGAGGACGCTATCCAAGTGAGTGGTCCCGTTGCACTGGAATAAAAGATCCCAGAAGAAATTCTGACCAAATCTTGAGATTTTTCCTCCCGAAATAGGTGTTTTTCACACATCCTGATAGCTGCCTGTGGAGTCAGCTTCAGGACTGTCCCACTTTTCGTGCCAGCAGCCTCATTCTGCCTTGGGGGAGACTTCCTAATGGGAACATTCAAAAATACCCAGTGCTCAAAAACTCAACGCTATGGAGGGATTTAGCCCCCCAAAGAATTAAAACAGCAGCGGCAACAAAAACAATTCTGAAAGCCAAGGATCAGCCTTGGCAGAGTTTGTCTTTGCCGCCTCTCGCTCCTTTGGGGAACACTGTCCCCTAGTGCCCACAGCTCTATCTGCCGCTGCCGCCCCCCTCCCCCATGCCCTGTAGCGCTCCTCCTGATGTGCTCTGTGTCTGGACTCGCCCGTCTGGCCTCCTCCCTCCAGGCCTGGCTCCCACCAGTGGAGTGCCAGTGCCCCTCCCTCAGACTCTGCGGTCCCCTGCAGCCTCCTGGAAGTTAAGGGCCTTTCAGCTGCCACGCAGGCGGAGGGAAGGTGTTTCGGAGAAAAGCGAAGAGTCCCCACAGTAGCCTAGTCTCTGGCCCCTGGGCTGGCCCTGAACTTTACTCTGGGCTGGTTGACTCTACATAGACAGGTGGTTGAGCTATCCCTCTCGCTGCTGGGAAGGACGAAGAGTGGCCTGCGATGGCTGTCAGCCCTCTGCTTCCATCGGTGTGTGGCTTATCGTGTTTTCGCTGCCAGGCAGAATGGAGCAGACCAGGTCATCATGCACGTAGCGGCACCCTCCAAGCAGCCAGCGCCCAGCGGGGCCTGCATGTGCCCACCCAAGAGGACCCTGGAGGGCAGCCTCAGAGGCCCAGCTGGGATGAAATATGGCTGGTCCTCCCAGTCCCACAGAGGTCAAGGGAACAACCTGAGCACCAGGTGGTGGACAGTTGTCCTTCCAGGGATGTCGTTTGCCACCCAGAGTGGAAGCTCAAAAACTAGTCTAGTCGTGGCCTTCCCATCCCATGCCACCCCTGCCCACCAAATTCACTCGCGAGGTGCTGCTGGGTTTATGCTCAATCGGGGGACCCTTGGGGGCCCTTTGCCACCTGGGGCACATGGAACCTTCTAGAGACATTTTTGGTCGTCACAACTAGAAGCCTCTACTGCCCCCTAGCAGGTAGAGCCAGAGATGCCACCAAGCACCCGCGACATACAGGATGCCCCCGCAGCAAGCCATCCTCCCACCCAGATGTCAGGGTGCTGGTGTTGAAGACGGAATCTGAAACGTGCTCTGAGTCCTGCTTCGCTCCTACCCCTCGCCCCCCCACCCAGCCTAGCCTCTTCGATGTCACCACAGGTGCCTCGCAACCCCCTCTGCCCAGCAGCCAGCAGGACCTCCTCTGAGCAGGTACCTTCCCCTGTGGAGAGCCCTCCAAGGGCTTCTGCCACCGAGGCTCCCCCATGGCCTTTGCTCCTCACTGGCCAGCGTGCTGGTTGGCGGATGGGAGGGTGAGCTCAGAGAGGCTTAGCTTCTGCAGGCATGTGCGTGTGCACTGGGCATGTGTGCAAGAGGGCGGGTCCTTGCCTGTCAGAACACGTGCTCCACCCGCGGAAGCAGCTCCCCGGTCCTGTTTGCTGCGGGGTCCCAGCACCGGGAGCAGCGCTGGGCACGGAGTGGAACTTGAATGTTTGTCAGGTGAGTAAATAAGCGAAGGGACCTGAGCCTGGCGAGGTGTTCCGGAGGCTTTTCCGCTGCGGGCTGTGCCCTCGAGGCGCTCACAAACTCAAGGAGACCACTGGCTGCACAGGACTGAGGACAGGTCACCTCTAGGAAGCTCATCGGGAGCCCCCAGTCTGGCGTCTGGAGGCCACGGCCACCCACGTTCCCCATACATGGCTCTCCGAAACCCCCTCATTCTCTGGTGGTAACATCCTGGTTCAGCTAGAACGCCAGGGGTGGGCCAAGGCCAAGGCCACCTGGTTCCCACTACCCTCCCAGGTGCGTTGCCCGGGAGCCTGCAGGGAGTGGGCCAGGAGAGCTTTCTTCCAGAGAGAAGAGTGGGCGTCTGCAGAGATTCTTCTTCTAACAAAGCTAATCCGTGAGTGCCTCCAGAGAGGTCTAATCTGGACGAGAGAAGTAGGAACAGCGCTGGGGAGAAGAAGACTGGCCCAGGGCTCAGTCTTGGCAGGAGAGAGGGCAGCTAGAGCCAAAGTGTGGAGCAGGCATAGACGCGAGTGAAGGGCACGAGCCCGGGGGACCAGCTGGGGCTGCCAGGCTCTCTTTGGGTGACTTCATGTGCGTTTACTTAAAGCCCATGGTAACCCCACCCCCAAACCCCCAGGGTTCTTCTTGCCTCGCCCATTTTACAGAAGGGGAAAGCCAAGTCCTGGGACCGTAAATAACAATACCCAGGTGCGCAACACCAGACAAACAGAGCCTACTAGAAGAGCAGAGATGTGAGCATGCCAGATGCCTGCCTGGAGGAGGAGAGAGTGAGGCTGAGCTCTGATGGAGGAGAGGCTGAAAAGGGGAGGCCACAGCAAGCAGAAACCCGAACCAGGCAGGAGGGGAGGGCTAACATGCAGCCAGGGCCCCACTTGTGATCCAAACACACTTGTCTCACTGAACACTTGTGGCGCCTCCATGAGGTGGAGGTCATGGGTCACATCTCACAGATGGGGAAACTGAGGCCCAAGGCAATTAACCAGCTTCTGGATACATAGCTCCTCAACAGCGTGGCGAGGCTGGGCCCTGGGTCTCTCTGACCTTTCTGTCCTTGCCCCACTAGAGGGTCAGAGGTGACAATGAGTGGGAAGATGCCTGCCAGAGCCCATGGGTGCCCCCTATCTGGCTTCTTCAAGGCCCACCCTGTCACTTAGGGGGAGGTGACTGTGATGTCAATGAGACTGGTGCCCTCGGTAACTGTTTCTGGAAGTCTCTCTCCCACCTTCACCCTCCTCCTTCTGGCTTTTTTTCTTTTTTTTTTTTGAGCAGTCTGAGCATGGAAGGAGAGAGAAAAATAGCACCACAGTTCTCAGAACCCAG
>NW_007150013.1:6593-7333 GCF_000164805.1 Carlito syrichta | reverse complement strand
AGCTCTGTAGATTTTTGGGATTGAGGACTCGTGTAACCCAGATTCCTTATTCTTTCTTAGCAAAAGGTCATGTAGTTGTCCGTAAATATGGACCCCATTTCCCAGATTCATTCTCGAAAACACCATGATTCGTGTTTTGCTCATAACAAGACGACCTGAAGTTTTCTTGGGAGTGAGGACACAAGTAACGCAGGTTTCTTATTCTTACATAGCAATAGGCTGTGAAGTTTCCTGTATGTGAGGACTCCCATTACCCAGATTCCTACTTCAAAAACCTGATTCGTGGTTACGTCTTATGAAGACGACCAGTAGTTTTTGGGATTGAGGACTCATATAAGGAAGATTCGTTATACATCCTTAGCAATATGACATGTAGTTTCCTATATATGACGACCTCCATTACCCAACTTTCTGCTTCATTCTGCAGTATGCCAGGAGAGTTCCTGGAGACCGAGAATTCCAGTTTTTTGGATATCAAGAGAAAGATGTCCATAATGTTCTTTGGGAACAGGAACCCAAAATTCCTGGTTCCGCTACACAAGACCTCCCCAAAATGTGAAATCTTCTAAACCCAACATCCCAATTCCGACCTGCCCGCGCCAAAGAATTTTCTGAACTTTGAGTCACCTGAATCGAGGAATTTTGTACCAATATACCTTTTGATTCTGGGGAATATGATTATGGTCATAGATGGTCCCAGGAACCAAAGATTTCTAGGGCCAAATTCGTGATTAGAACTA
>NW_007150013.1:0-5237 GCF_000164805.1 Carlito syrichta | reverse complement strand
ATATCAAGAGAAAGACTCCCTTAAAGTTTTTGAGGAACTGGAACCCAAGATTCCTGGTCCCTTTTCAAAAGAAACCCTAAAAATATGGCGACATACAAGCCCAGATTGCTGATTAAACCTTTTCAAGAGACTTTGTACATATACGCGACTGAGAACTCCAAGAACCGAATTCCCTTTCTGTTCTCAGCAAAATTCCCTGATTTTCCCTCTCTATGTGGATTCCAAAACTCTGTGTACAAAAATGCAGATGCCCAGATGTTTCCTAGGGACATGGAATCCATGAATCCTGGTTACATTTTTATAATTGGTACTAAATATTTGGCAAGTGCAAAACTCTCTTTTATAATTGAAATATTTGGAAGGAAAACTCTCGACCTCTCTGCAAATAAAGTACAAACGGAAATGTAAGGATTACCAACTTCATCTTAAGACCAAAGTTACAACCAAGTATGGCAAGATGATACATTCTTCCAGGAATCTGGCCTTCATTGTCCTGAGGAACTTAAGGAATTTTTACTACCAGATACCCAATTACAACTCTCAAGAGTACCAGAATGTTGCTGGAGTCCTGAAATGACTGATTCATAATACCCACAAGCCAAATATCTCCGAGATATGAGACGAGCTCGAAGCCTTGATTCTTGTTTATACCACAGCAAGACACCCTGAGAATTTTTCTGATTGTGGACTAGTGTATCACAGATTCCTTATTCTTCTTTAGCAAGGGTCTGTGGAATGTCCTGTATATGGGGACTCCTTTTCCCCAGAATCTTGTTTGGAAACCCTGATTCTTGTTTTGCCATTAGCATGAAGTCATGTAGATATTGTGACAGAGGAATCGTTTAAAAGAGGTTTCTTAGTTCTGCTTAGGATTATATCATTAGATTCTGCATATGAGGACTGCTATTACCTATGTTCCAGCTTCTAAATCCTGATTCTTGTTTAGCGCACAGAAGATGGTGTGGTGATATTTAGGACTAAGGACTGCTATAACCCCGATTCTTTTTCTTCCTTGGCAAGGGGCTGTGTATTTTCCAGTATATTAGGTCTCTCATTAGATACATCCAGCTTTGAAACTCTTATTCTTTTTAGCACTTTCCAAGATGCTCTGTAGATTTTTGGGATTGAGGACTCGTGTAACCCAGATTCTTTATTCTTTCTTAATAAAAGGTCATGTAGTTGCCTGTAAATAAGGATTCCATTTCCCAGATTCATGCTTGAAAACACAATGATTCGTGTTTATCCCATAGCAAGAAGACTTGAAGTTTTTTGAAGATTGAGGACATGATTAACGCAGATTCATTATTCTTTCTTAGCAATAGGCAATGAAGTTCCTGTATGTGAGGACTCCAATTACCCAGATTCCTACTTCAAAAACCTGATTCGTGGTTATGTCTTTGGAAGACGGCCTGTAGTTTTTGGGATTTAGGACTCATATAAGGAAGATTCCTTATACTTCCTTAGCAATATGACGTATAGTTTCCTGTATATGACCACCTCCATTACCTAGCTTCCTGCTTCACTCTGCGGGATGCCAAGACAGTTCCTGGAGACAGAGAATTCCAGTTTTTTGGATATCAAGAGAAAGACGTCCATAATTTTCTTTGGGAACTGGAACCCAAGAATCCTGGTTCTCTTTCACAACACTTCCCCAAAATTTGAAATCTTCCAAACCCAACATCCATATCCTACCTGCCCTCCAAGAAGAATTTTCTGTACTTTGAGGTCACCTGAATCGAGGAATTTTGTAAAAATATACCTTTGTTTCTGGTGAATATGATTATGGTTGTAGATATTCCCAGGAAACAAAAGGATTTGTAGGACCAGATCCTTTATTACAACTAACAAGATGACAAGAAATTTCCTGTGCATCTGTAAAGACAGATTTAATGTATCCACGGAGAAGGTAGCTCTGAAAAATGTAGAGACCCAGAAGCCCAGATTGCTGATTAAATCTTATCAAGAGGCCCTGAATATTTCAGTTAATGAGAACTTCTAGTACTGGATTTCCTTTTGGTTCTCAGCTTATGCCCTGATTTTCCCTGTCGATGTAGATTCCAAACTCTGTATACAAAAAGACAGATGCCCAGAAGTTTCCTAGGGACGTGGAATTCATGATTCCTGGTCACTTTTAAAAATACGTACTGATTATTTGGCAACTGTAAAACCCTTGTCCCCTCTCAAAATAAGAAGAGAAACACAAGGAGATGGATTACAGGGTTCACCTTAAGAAAAGAGTTACATCCACATATGGCAAGAAGATTCCATTTGTCCTGAAATCTGGCCTTAGTTGTTCTGAGGAACCTAACGGAATTGGAGTGCCTGATAGTCATTTACAACTTTCAAGAGGACCAGAATGTTGCTGGAATCCTGAAATGACCGATTCATAATGTCGGCATGATAAATTGCTTTGAAACATTTGGTGAGCTCGAAGCCCTCTTTCTTGTTTGTGCTATAGCAGAAATACAGGGATTTTTTTTGGATTTAAGACTCGTACAACAAAGATTCTTTTTCAGCCTTAGTTGGAGGCCGTGTAGTGTCCTGTATGTGAGGACTCTCTTTCCCTAGATTCCTGTTTCGAAACTCTGATTCTTGTTTAGCCCTTAGTAAGATGCCATGTAGATTTTTTGATAGAGGAACAGTGGAAAACAGATATCTTCTTTTTTCTTAACAAGAGGCCATGTAGTTTCCTGTGTATGTGGACTGCTATTACCCACATTCATGACTCGAATCCCTAAACCTTCTTTAGCCATCAGCAAGATATCCTGTAGCATTTCAGGACTGAGGAATCCTATAACCCAGAACCTTGTTTTTAGCAACAGACATGCATTTGCCTTTATATGAGTACTCCCTTACCCGGATACATGCATCAAAACCCTAATGCTTGTTTAGACCTTAGGAATACGCCGTGTAGTTTTTTGGGGATTGAGAACACATGTCACCTAGATTCCTTATTCTTTCTTAGGAAAAGTCCGTTCAGATGACTGTATATGAGGATTTCATTTACCCAGATTATCCTTCAATATCCAAATTCGTATTTAGCCATTAGCAAGACACCCTGAAGATTTTTTGGGGATTGAGGACACGTGTAAACCACATTCCTTATGCTTCCACAGCAATAGACAGTGTAGTTTCCTGTATATGAGTACTCCCATTATCCAGATTCCTACTCCAAAAACCCTTAGCAAGATGCTCTATAGGTGTTTGGGATGGAGGACTCGTGTAACCAAGATTCCGTATTCTTCCGTAGCAACAGGTGGTGTAGTGTTCTGTATATGAGGACTCCCATTACCGAAATTCCTGTTTCATTCTCAACAAGACACCGAGACTTTTCGTGGTGACCTAGAATTCCAGTTGCTTGGATATCAAGAGAAAGATTCCCATAAAGTTCTTTTGGAATTGGAACTAAGATTCCTGGTTCCCTTTTCAAAAGACAAACTAAAAATATTGCGACATAGAAGCCCAGATTGCTGATTAAACCTTATCAGGAGACCTTGTAGATTTAGGCGATTGAAATCTGCAAGAACCGGATTTCCTTTCCATACTCAGCCAGGTGCCCTGATTTTCCCTGTCTATGTGGATTCCAAAACTCTGTATATAAAAATGCAGATGCCCAGATGTTTCCTAGGGACGTGGAATCCATGATTCCTGGTTACATTTTAATAATTCGGACTAAATATTTGGCAACTTCAAAACCCTTGACCCCACTCCAAATAAAAGTACAATCGGAAATTTTAGGATTACCAAGTTCATCTTAAGACCAGAGTAATATCCAAATACAGCAAGAAGATACTTTTGTTCCGAGAATCTGACCTTCGTTGTTCCGAGGAACCTAAGGGACTTTTACTACCAGATACCCATTTACAACTCTCAAGAGGACCAGCATGTTGATGGAGTCCTGAAAAGACTGACTCATTATACCCAAAAGTCAAATATCTCCAAAACATGAGACGAGCTCAAAGCCCTGATTCTTGTTTATCCCGTAGCAAGACACCCTGAGAATTTTTTGGATAGGGTTCTAGTGTATCACAGATTCCTTATTCTTCCTTAGCCGAGGGGCTGTGCAATGTCCTGTATATGAGGACTCCATTTCCCGAGAACCCTGTTTTAAAACACTGATCTTGTTTAGCCCTTAGCAAGATACTGTGACGGAGGAACTGTGTAAAACAAGTTTCTTATTGCACCTTACCAAGAGATCATGTAGATTCTGTATATGAAGGAATGCTATTACCTATGTTGCAGCTTCAAAACCCTGATTCTTGTTTAGTCCACAGCAGATGGCCTGTTGATTTTTTTGACTGAGGAGTGCTATAATCCTAATTCTTTTTCTTCCATGGTAAGGGGCCGTGTATTTTCCTGTATATTAGGACTCTCATAATATAGATCCTGCTTCGAAACTCTGATTAGTTTTTAGCCCTTTCCAAGATGCCCTTTAGATTTTTGTGATTGAGGACTCGAGTAAGTCAGATTCCTTATTCGTTCTTAGCAAAAGGTCATTTAGTTGCCTGTATATAAGGATTCCAATTCTACAGATTCATGCTTAAAACACGCTGATTCGTTTTTAGCCCATAGCAAGAAAACTTGAAGTTTTCTTGCGATTAAGGACAGGAAAAACGCAGATTCCTTATTCTTACTTAGCAATAGGCAGTGAAGTTTCCTGTATGTGAGAACTCCCATTACCCAGATTCCTACTTCAAAAATCTGATTCGTGGTTACCTATTATGAAGACGGCCTGTATTTTTGGGGATTGAGGACTCATGTAAACAAAATTCCTTATACTTACTTAGCAATATGATGTGTAGTTTCCTGTATATAACGACACCCATTACCCAGCTTCCCGCTTCACTCTCCAGGATGCCGAGACAGTTCCTGGTGACCAAGAATTCCAGTTGTTTGGATATCAAGAGAAAGCCTCCCATAAGTTCTTTGGAAACTGGAATCCAGGATTTTTGCTTCACTTCACAAGACCTCCTCAAAATGTGGAATCTTCAAAACCCAACATCTCGATTCCGACTTGCCTGCCCACAAGAATTTTCTGTAGTGTGAGGTCACCTGAATCGAGGTATTTTATACCAATAGGCAATTTGTCTGGGGAACATGATTATGGTGGTAGATGTTCCTAGGACACAAGAGGATTTGTAGGGCCAGATCCTAGATTACAGCTAACAAGAGTACCAAATTTCTGTGGATCTGTATAACAGATTTAGCATATCCACGGAGCAAGTAGGTCTGAAAAA
>NW_007150012.1:0-695 GCF_000164805.1 Carlito syrichta | reverse complement strand
AGAAAATGAAAGAGGAATATTGCGTGGCTAATTGGAAACAAGATATTATAAGATGCCAGTACTACCCCAAGCATTACAAATACAAAGAAATCTCTATCAGAATCCAAATGACATTTTTTTTCTGCAAAAATAATAATAAAAAAAACGCCATTGTAAAGTTCACCTAGAATAGCACGAGACCCAATATAGCCAAAACAATCTTGAAAATGAATTTTAGGTTTTCACACTTTCTCCCTTCAAACTTAGCACACAATTCTAATAACCCAAACTGTGAGGTACTGGAATGAAAACAGACATATCCACCCATGGAACAGAACAAACACCACCTAGGAACCGGCTAACACATACATTGCCAGATTCATTCAGAGGGAACAGGGCAGTCTTTTGACCATTCTCAGAAAACTGGATACACTCAAGCAAAAGAAAAATTGCCAAGCCTTGTCTTGCACCACAAAATCTTTAACTTAAAATGGATAAAATACTTAAAGAGTTAAAACTATAAAATCCCTTAGACGAACCCTTAGAAGAAAAACTTCCTGACAGTGAATTTGTCGATTTTTTCATGTACATGCCAAAAGACAGAACAGACTTCATCAAAATTAAACACTCTTGTATATCAGAGAACACTCCCCACAGAGACAATTAGCAGCTCAAAATATGAGAAAAGATGTTTTGGACTCATACTTCTACGTGGT
>NW_007150011.1:0-1027 GCF_000164805.1 Carlito syrichta | reverse complement strand
CGTCTCCCACTCCTCAACCCAGATGTTACCATCGAGCTGTTTTGACTAAATAGTGCAGACTGCCCACATTGGGGCAAATCAAGGTGCTCACTCACGATGATGAGTATTTGGTTCACTCTAAAAACACTTCTCTCACTCCTTCTACTGTTTTTGTTGCTATGCTGGCTATTATAGAATGCCAGGAGGGTTGTATTTATTCAGAAAAATCTTTTTGGGCTTATATTCCAAATCCTACAGTGTTCAAGCCTGTTACATGGGATGTTGAGACTATTACTGTTTTTACTAATCGTTCCTCTTTATTATGAGGCCTCACTCTTTTTCATTACAAGTCAAAGCTGTTATTAATCATAGTTTTTCTTTTTCAGGTTGTTCTAGCTCTCCTTCGAAATGTTTTAATTTACAAAAATATCAGAACATTCCCTTGATATTTCAGGTTGTTTAAACTCCAGTATTAAAGCTATGGTAACTGATAGCCCATCTTATCTTCCCAGAATGGCAAATGATGAGATAATTGATTTCTTAAATGATTGATGTTTGGAGACTCTGACCTTATATTATCAACCAGGACTCGGGACGACCACCTGAGCCCTGCAGGTCGAGGCCTCGGGAGCCACGATTGTTCCTCTGTGCCCCATCCTGGCAGATGGAGAGTATGATGACAAAAATGAAGACTCCCATGTGCATCACGACAGGTATCCACCGCTCCCCAGGGTAAGGTCAGCTCGGATAGGGGATGACGGAATGATCAGGAGAGGAGGGGGCCCTCTGCCTGCCCTAATGTGGCAGACCAGGTGACTGTAACTTGGGCTGGACATGGCATTGCCTGACCGCCTTGATTTCTCTGTGCCCAACAGCTGGCCTAACTTGGGGCCGACTGTTCTGAGAGCTTAACCGTGTCTTTGCTGAGGGCCATGAGTGTGGAGGGTGGAGACAGGTCTTCTGAGATATGTGGCCAAAGGCACAGGACAGACGTGCCCAGTGGCCACATTTGAAACATCCTGCAAAAGACAGGTGGGGAAGTGACTTT
>NW_007150010.1:0-614 GCF_000164805.1 Carlito syrichta | reverse complement strand
AACAGATTTCAATACACCTGATGGAAAGTTGCACAGCAGAATTATTTTGTGTTTCTCTGTCTTTCTAAGCTGTATTTCTTCTTAAGATATTTTTAACCTTCTGTTTCCTGGTATACTAGTTATGCAGCTCTTATTCCCGTAAGCAGTAGGGCTAAGATTACACTAGGGCTAAGATTACAAACTAAATTACTATAATAGTTTTATTGCCCTACCTCTAGCCTGGCAGAATGTTTTTCTAGTTTCGTTACATGCCGAAACTCTGTTTGCTTCACCCCGTGGCCATCGTCATGGCAACCATACATATCCTTGTTCAAGAGTATGACAACTACCATAAGATTTATGAAAGAATTAATGATAAGGTATTAGCTTAATAAGATATAGCATAGTATTAATGTTCAATCATTAGATTATATAAAAATTAAAGTTTAAATATATAAAACTCATATAAGTCATGGTAAGGTTTTGTAGTTCAAGAATAAGTTTTGAATTAATTGTTAAAGAATTACAGGGCACTAGGTTGAATCATAATAGGTTAATAGAATAAATAAAAATTAAGTCATTTAAGTAAACTTATAGATTATAGTATAATGTTAAGTTGATGATATTAATTGTTA
>NW_007150009.1:0-807 GCF_000164805.1 Carlito syrichta | reverse complement strand
CAATAGACAGTGCAGTTTCCTGTATAAGAGGAATCCCATATCCAGATGCCTATCCCAAAACCTGAATGGTGGTTATCTCTTAACAAGACAGTCAGTAGGTTTTTGGGATGGAGACCTCGTATAACCCAGATTCCTTATTCTTCCGTAGCAACAGGTCGTGTTGTGTTCTGTATATGAGGACTCCCATTACTGAAATTCCTGCTTCATTCTCAGCAAGATGCCAAGATATTTTCTGGTGACCTAGAATTCCAGTTTCTTGGATATCAAAAGAAAGACTCCCATAAAGTTCTTGAGGAATTGGAACCAAAGATTCCTGATCCCTTTTCAAAAGACACACTAAAAATGTGGCGACATAGAAGCCCAGATTGCTGATTATACCTTATCAAGAGACTTTGTAGATTTAGGCGATTGAGAACTCCAAGAACGGGATTCCCTTTCCGTTCTCAGCAAGATGCCCTGATTTCCCTGTCCATGTGGATTCCAAAACTCTGGGTACAAAAGGGCAGATGCCCAGATGTTTCCTAGGGACGTGGAATGCATGGATCCTGGTTACATTTTAATAATTCGTACTTAATATTTGGCAACTGCAAAACTCTCGAGCCCTGTCCAAATAAAGTACTCTGATTCCTTTTAAACACTTTCCAAGATGCTCTGTAGATTTTTGGGACTGAGGATTCGTGTAACCCAGGTTCCTTATTCTTTCTTAGCAAAAGGTCATGTAGTTACCTGTAAATAAGGACTTCATTTCCCAGATTCAGCTCGAAAGCACCATGATTCGTGTTTAGTGCATAGGAAGACGACATGAAT
>NW_007150008.1:0-728 GCF_000164805.1 Carlito syrichta | reverse complement strand
GGCTGTGTATTTTCCTGTAAAACGGACGCTCATTAGATAAATCCTGCTTAGAAACTCTGATTCCTTTTTAATACTTTCAAGACGCTCTGTAGATCTTTGGGATTGAGGACTCGTGTAACCCAGGTTCATTATTCTTTCTTAGCAAAAGGGCATGTATTTGCCTGTAAATATGGACTCCATATCCCAGATTCATGCCCCAAACACCATGATTCGTGTTTAGCCCATAGCAAGACGACCTGAAGTTCTTTTAGGATTGAGGACACGAGTAACGCAGATTCCTAATGCTTACTTAGCAATAGGCAGTGAAGTTTTCTGTATGTGAGGACTCCCATTACCCAGATTGCTACTTCAAAAACCTGATTCATGGTTACCTCTTGGGAAGACACCCAGTAGTTTTGGGATTGAGGACTCATATAAGGAAGATTCCTTATACTTCCTTAGCAATATGATGTGTAGTTTCCTGCATATGACGACCTCCATTACCCAGCTTCCTGCTTAACTCTGCAGAATGTAAAGACAGTTCCTGGAGACCGATAATTCCAGTTTTTGGATATCAAGAGAAAGACGTCCATAATGTTCTTTGGAAACTGGAATCCAAGATTCCTGGTTCTGCTTCACAAGACCTCCCCAAAATGTGGAATATTTCAACCGAAACCCCAATTCCTACCTGCCCACCCACAAGAATTTTCTGTACTTTGAGGTCACCTGAATCGAGGAATTTTGTTCCA
>NW_007150007.1:0-2290 GCF_000164805.1 Carlito syrichta | reverse complement strand
GCCTCTACAGTTTTTGGATTGTTTGTTTTTATACCTTAAGTGCTATCTTTTTTACAATATGAGATGAATACCTGAATTGGACCACCAGTAGACAAATCTATCTAACTGGTCTCTGCCCTGTTACTGTGGATGTGCTGAGACTTTATTGGTATATAAACACCATTCACCCTATCTTTTCCAGTACAAGCAAACGCAGAGAGGATGTGATTATGATAGAAATGAAGAGGAGGCAACAAATTCACCGTGTTGTGAGAGCATTATGGATGTTGCATATGGCAGGATGAGGCTTTCCACAGTAGAAGCCATTCTGAAAGACAAAGAACAGATAATATGAGAATATGACTGTGCCTCATTTTTAAATAGCCTGGGACAAGATGTTCAGATGCTTCTTTAGTGATGTCAAACTTTAAAACAATCTTTCAGGACCTAAACACTATTAAGTAGAAAAACTTCTCTGTCTAGAAAGGCAATAGAAAAGAAGAAACCAGTGCCAGTAGTATTCTCAATGTTGAGCTCTTTGGTAATGTGAACTGAAACAAGTGGCTTAGACACCATAACTTTGAATCTTTCTCAAAATTAAATCTTAATGCTAACTAGATAGCAAGAACTCCCAAGCACCTAAAAACTTTGTGAAAAAAATACAAGAAAATAAATGAGCTCAAACTATGTCCGTGAGACAGTTTTGGGCTCAGCCTTCCCAAGAAGCCATGTCAGTGAGCAGAGATTGAAGTCACTATACTCAAATATGCTATCATTTAACAAACAATAATCCTGCCAACACAAAGTTGGTCTAAAAAGTGCTCAGAATGTGACTAAATCAAGTAAGTATTTCATCTGTAGTAAAAGTGGATGTAAGAAGGTATAGAAAGAATGCTTCCCCATAATGTTAGACAGTAGACTGAAACATATACAAAGAACATCCAAGCTCATCCATGGCAGGCATTAGATCTGGCTGTCCATTATGGCAACTAATAGCCACATGTTTCAATTAATCAAAAGTTTCAATTAATCAAAAGTCAATACAATTAAATGCTTAATTCTTTAGCCACATTTCAAGTGCTTAAAACCACTTATAATTAATTAGTGGGTATCACCTAGGACATATAGGTACAAAACATGTCCATCATAGCAGAAATGCTTTCTTGGGCATCAACAAACAGAAGAATAGTCATATTCAAATTTGTGTATAACAGACATATGGATGCTTTGTCATAGAAGTATTGTATGACTAATCCCTAATACAAAGGAATAAATACTTTATTTTAGTGAAGATCAGCCTCTTTAAAATCACATAACTCTCATTAGATGTATAGGAATATGTGATGATGTTTTAACACTACCCTTGTGACATGTGAGTTAATAAACTTCTAAAATTGAGCAATTTACACCTTTCTAAAGAAAAAGAAAGGTCTTTAATGTTTAAACTAATCTCATTATGTACTACAACATTTTTCAAATATTGAGAAAAAGCAATTAAGACAGGTCATTGTATAAACAATAATTTTAACCTCGATTTGAAGACTCTAAAACAAATACATTGTGATAATTATAATATGTCATAGGTGTAAGTGTGCATGTGTGTGTTAGCTGTTTTTTGAAAATCAAACCTTATATCTTACATTATTACCTATTTTAAGTGCATAGTTTGATGGATTTTGGCAAGTGTATACACCATATAACTTTACACAATTAGTGATGGAGGATTTCCATCATCCCAAAAGTTCCACTGAGGTCCTTTGCAGTCATTCTACACCTCGCTACCAGTGCCTTGGGACCACTGATCCATTTCATATGCCTATAGGTTACATTTGTTTTTTTTTCCTAATGTTTTATATAAGTGGAATCATACATTCTGTTGTGTCTGATTTATTTTAATCTACATATGTTAAAGAATAATCCATGTTTATTGGTCGGACACAGTGGCTCAAGCCTGTAATCACAGCATTTTGGGAGCATTGAGGCGAGGATTGTCTGAGCCCACGGGTTCAAGATCAGCCTGGGTAACATGGTGAGACCTTATCTCTACAATAAATAAATAAATGCCAGTCTGTGGTTCTGGTTACTTGGAAGGCTGAGGTGGAATGCTGGCCAGAGCCCAGCAGTTTGAGGCTGCAGTGATCATGAGCGTGTCACTGCACTCCAGCCTGGGTGGTGGAGAGAGACCCAAACTCAAAACAAATAAATAAATAATAAATAATTTCTTTTAAAGTTGAGCAGCATGATTTTGTACTGATATACCATAATTTGTTAATCATGGAACTGATGATTGACTGTTGGCTTGTTTCCAGTT
>NW_007150006.1:4361-5139 GCF_000164805.1 Carlito syrichta | reverse complement strand
ATAGACCTTCATAGGCCTCAGCTGTGTGGTTACATATGTTGGCTCCCAACATGACTTATGCTTAGTGTGACCCTATGCAGAGAACTCAGTTGAGTCATACTATGCCCAGACTTCTGACCCATGAACACTATTAGATAATTGATGGGTTTGTGTTCATTTATTTTGGCTGTGATAGAAACTAGTAATACTATAGGGACAATTAATTTCAAAACATTTTTTAACCACCCCAGCCTTCAAAAACCACCACCCTGATTAGTCAACAGCCATCAACATTGAGGCAAGGACCCTCCATTAGCAAAAAGATTACAGTTCACTGAAGGCTCAGATGATTGTTGGCAATTTTTAATAATAAAATATTTTAAAATTAAGGAATGTATATTATTTTTTAGAATTAATGCTACTTGTTGCATATTTAATAGACTACAGTATAGTGTAAACACAGCTTATATGCACTGGAAAACCCAAAAAATTTTCTAAATTGCTTTATTGCAATATTTGCTTTATTGTGGTGGTCTGGAACCAAATCCACAATATCTCCAAGTATTGCCTGTACTGTATATCTCAAAATTCCACAAAGAAATGATAAGTATGTGAGGTGATATGTTAATTAGCCTAGTTTGATCACTCCACAATGTATACATGTATCAAAACATTACCTTGTATTCCATAAACATTTACAACAATTATTTGTCCATTAAAAATAAAGATTTAAAAAAGAAAAAGAAAAAAAAAACAAAAACATTTTTTATGAGTTCCCCTTATTTACTATCATTATATC
>NW_007150006.1:0-1245 GCF_000164805.1 Carlito syrichta | reverse complement strand
AAAGAAAAGAAAATGTATTTTGTGTTATATACAAAGAAGCCTGGTCCAAATTAACACATATTTTAATGATTCTATTCATGTGAGATATTTTGGAAAAAACACATCTATGCAAAAAGAAAGTAGATTAGTGTTCACCTAGGGTTGAAGCCGAAGATGGAATAAGTATTACCTGGCAAGTGGAATCTTACTGGATGATGAAAATGTTCTAAAACCAGATTATGGTGATGTTGCAGGACTCATAAATTTTCTGCAAATCATTGACTTGTACATTTAAAGTGGGTGAAATTTTTGATATGTAAATTATATCTCTATAAAGTTCATTTTAAAAAAGAAATTGATGGGGAAAGTGTGGGGACATGGTTGTGGCAAGAAGATGCTAAGAAGATGCTACTTGAGTAGAAAACTGAAATGAGGTGAGAGCCCACAGACACCTGGGAAAAAAGGGTTCCCAGCTGGGGAGCAGTAGGTCCTTTGGTGTGCTGCTATGTTTGAAGAATGGGGATGGGAAATGTGGAGGGGGAGGTGGAACAAGGGTCAGTAGGAGAAAGAGGAGATTGGGGAGGAGCCAGTTGGATATGTAAGATTGGACTAAGTATGGTCTGGCTGTTTAATTTCAGTTTAAATTTAATAAGAAGTTATTGGAAGATTTCAGCAGAAGAGCAACATAATCCAGTTTGCATTTCAGATGGATATCTTTGGATACTCCCTGGAGGAAAGAATAGAGGCAGGAAGGTCAGGTGAGAAATGATTACAGCAGCCAGGAAATAAATGGTGTTGTTATGGACCAGGGTAGTAGCCACGGAGGAGATGAAAAGTGCAGGTATAATATGTATCTTGCAGATAGAAATATGTGAGACAGTCACAGTCTGTTGGAAAATCTGCAGAAATTCAATGGGATTGAACATTGTGGGAGAAGGTGGGTGGAGCAGAGTAGCAAGAGGTGAGATTAAAAAAGCATGTAGGGCCAGATGGCCTGAGGTCCTAAGGGCATGGGGCAGAGTTTTGTTTTATTTTATTTTTTCTTTATTTTAAAGTAGTGGGGTACAGGTAAGGATTGGGTAAATAAGTGGCCTATGTACAGGTGGAGATTGGGCCTCCCATTGGTCTTCATTTCCCCAGCTTTAGGATCAGGTACCCTTAGTGATGTTATGTACCTTATCCCCATCCATGTTCCTGCTACTGGCAATCCCTCTCTTGTAGTATTGTGATAATTGTTCAGGACCCACTTATGAGTGAGAACATGTG
>NW_007150005.1:0-745 GCF_000164805.1 Carlito syrichta | reverse complement strand
GGGAGGTGGAACAAGGGTCAGTAGGAGAAAGAGGAGATTGGGGAGGAGCCAGTTGGATATGTAAGATTGGACTAAGTATGGTCTGGCTGTTTAATAAGAAGTTATTGGAAGATTTCAGCAGAAGAGCAACATAATCCAGTTTGCATTTCAGATGGATATCTTTGGATACTCCCTGGAGGAAAGAATAGAGGCAGGAAGGTCAGGTGAGAAATGATTACAGCAGCCAGGAAATAAATGGTGTTGTTATGGACCAGGGTAGTAGCCACGGAGGAGATGAAAAGTGCAGGTATAATATGTATCTTGCAGATAGAAATATGTGAGACAGTCACAGTCTGTTGGAAAATCTGCAGAAATTCAATGGGATTGAACATTGTGGGAGAAGGTGGGTGGAGCAGAGTAGCAAGAGGTGAGATTAAAAAAGCATGTAGGGCCAGATGGCCTGAGGTCCTAAGGGCATGGGGCAGAGTTTTGTTTTATTTTATTTTTTCTTTATTTTAAAGTAGTGGGGTACAGGTCAGGATTGGGTAAATAAGTGGCCTATGTACAGGTGGAGATTGGGCCTCCCATTGGTCTTCATTTCCCCAGCTTTAGGATCAGGTACCCTTAGTGATGTTATGTACCTTATCCCCATCCATGTTCCTGCTACTGGCAATCCCTCTCTTGTAGTATTGTGATAATTGTTCAGGACCCACTTATGAGTGAGAACATGTGGTATACAGTTATTTGTTTCTGTGATAGATCACTG
>NW_007150004.1:0-726 GCF_000164805.1 Carlito syrichta | reverse complement strand
CACTCTTAAAAACTTTAAATGGTATTGGGCACTCCAAGTCCGTTAGGTTACTCAGAAAAACTAAGGCCAGACTCCAGGACAAAAAGAATCTTCTTGCCATATTTGGATGTATCTCTGGTCTTAAGGTGAATTCTGTAATCCTTCCCATTCCGTGTCTCTTTCTATATTGAGAAGGGACAAGGGTTTTGCACTTGCCAAATGTTTACTACATACTTTTAATGGTAACCAGGAATCATGGAATCCACGAACCTAGGAAACTTCTGGGCATCTCTCTTTTGATATACTGAATTTGTAATCCAAATCGACAGGAAAAATGAGGGTATCTTACTGAGAATTAAAAGGAAATCCCGTTCTAGGAATTCTCACTTTGCGGAATATACAGGGCCTCTTGATAAGGTTTAATCAGCAATCTGGGCCTCTGGATCCCTACATTTTCAGAGCTACTTGCTCCGTGGATATGCTAAATCTGTCATTACAGATCTTCAGGATCTTTCTGGTCCTCTTGTTAGTTGTAATTAAGGATTTCACCCTAGAAATCCTTTTGTTTCCTGGGACCATCAACGACCACAATCATATTCCCCAGAATCAAAAGGTTTATTGGTACAAAAATCCTCGATTCAGGTGACCACAAAGTACAGAAAATTCTTGTGGGTGGGCAGGTAGGAATTGGGATTTGCGTTTGGAATATTCCACATTTTGGGGAGGTCTTGTGAAGGTGAACCAGGA
>NW_007150003.1:0-1009 GCF_000164805.1 Carlito syrichta | reverse complement strand
AGTGAAATCCTCATATACAGGCAAATGCACTGACATTTCCTAGAAAAGAATAAGGAATGTGGGTGAAATGTTTTCCCAATATCCAAATAGTATACAGCATCTTCCTAAGATCTAAACAGGTATCAAGCTTTCGACGCATGTATCTGTGAAGAGGAATACTCATATACTGGTAACTGCATGGCTGTTGCTAAAAATAAGGAATCTGGGTTATATGAGTCCTCAGTCCTGAAAATCTATAGGGCATCTTGCTGACGGCTAAAGCAGAATCAGGAATTTGATGCAAGAATGTGGGTAATAGCAATCCTCATATACAGGAAACTACATGGCCTTGTGCTAATAAATGAGAAGAAATCTGTTTTCCACGGTTCCTCTATCCAAAAATCTACACGACTTCTTACTAAGGGCTAAACAAGTATCAGGGTTTCGAAACAGGAATCAAGGGAAAGAGAGTCCTCACATACAGGACACTACATGGCCTCCACCTAAGTACTAAAAATGAATCATTGCTGTACGTGCCCTCAATCCAAAAAATTCCCAGGTTGTCTACTATAGGAATAACAAGAAACAGATCTTTGAGCTCCCCACATGTTTCAGAGCAATTTAGCATTCGGATATAATGAATCAGTTATTTCAGGACTCAAACATTCTGGTCCTCTTAAAAGTTGTAAATGGTCTTGGGCACTCCAAGTCCGTTAAGTTCCTCAGAACAACTAAGGTCAGATTCCTGGACAAAAAGAATCTTCTTGCCATATTTGGATGTAACTCTGGTCTTAAGGTGAGCCCTGTAATCCTTCCACTTCCGTACTCTTTTTATTTTGATAAGGGCCAAGAATTTTTCACTTCCCAAATGTTTACTACATACTTTTTACGGAATCCAGGAATCATGGAATCCACGAACATAGAAAACTTCCGGGCATTTGTCTTTTCATATACTGAATCGACAGGAAAAATCACGGCATCTTACTGAGAATTAAAAGGAATCCTGTTCTAGGAGTTCTCATATTCCGGA
>NW_007150002.1:0-1034 GCF_000164805.1 Carlito syrichta | reverse complement strand
TCCCCAGAATCAAAAGGTATATGGTACAAAATTCCTCGATTCAGCTGACCTCAAAGTACAGAAAATCTTGTGGGTGGGCAGGTAGGAATTGGGGTTCTGGGTTTGGAATATTCCACATTTTGGGGAGGTCTCGTGAAGGGGAACCAGGAATCTTGGATTCCAGTTTCCAAAGAACATTACGGAGGTCTTTCTCTGATAGTCACAAAATTGGAATTCTCGGTCATCAGGAACTATCTCGACATCTTTCAGAGTGAAGCAGGAAGCTGGGTATTGGAGGTCGTCATATACAGGAAACTACACGACATATTGGTAAGGAAGTATAAGGTATCTTCCTTATATGAGTCGTCAGTCCCAAAACTACAGGCCGTCTTCCAAAATGATAACCACAAATTAGATTTTTGAAGTTGGAATCTGGGTAATGGGGTTCCTCACATACAGGAAACTTCACTGCCCATTGCTAAGTAAGAATAAGGAATCTGTGTTACTCAGGTCCTCAATCCCAAAAAAAGCTTAAGGAAATCTTGCTATGGGGTAAACACGAATCATGGTGTTTTTGAGCATGAATCTGGAAAATGGAGTCCTTATTTACAGGCAACTACATGACTTTTTGGTAAGAAAGAATAAGGAATCCGGGTTATGTTGGGAGCCAACATCTATAGCTACATGGCTGAGCCCTGTAAAGGCCCATCTGGAATATCGCCTCTGACATAGGATATCAGTTATACCTATAATATTGGCGTGTGATTTGTGACCAGTGTGAATACACGGAAGTAAAACTTATAAGTAAATCTCTATACACCTGATGGAAAGAGTGCACAGCAGAATTATTTTTCTCTGTCTTTCTAAGTTTTACTTCTTTCTAGATATTTTTTAACTTCTATTTCCTGATAGACTTTGTAGTCAGCTCTTGTTCCCGAAAGCTGTTTCCCCTAGGGCTAAGATTAGAAACTAAATTACCATGATAGATTTTTCGCCCTGCCCCTAGTCAGGCAGAACGTTTTCTTTTGTTTAGTTAATTACCGAAACTCTGTCTG
>NW_007150001.1:0-795 GCF_000164805.1 Carlito syrichta | reverse complement strand
AGCAGATCCTACTAAATGAAGTCCAGAACGGGGTAATGTCACCATGGATATGTATATGGGAGTAGGAGAATATTGTAATACCCAGGCTCAAGCACAATTGCATACAGATGTACTTATGGCTGTGAGTGATTTAAGTGTTGTAGCCTGGAAGCGGCTACCTTCTCCCGATCATACCATGCCTGGCCTTACCACTGTAAAGCAAAGATCAGATGAGCCATATGAAGAGTTTATTGCTAGATTGACAGATGCAGTAGGAAAGTTAGCCATAAACAAAGTAGCTGAAGACCTTATTAGTAAAACAATTGGCTGTTAAAAATGCTAATAACACTTATTAGGCTTTAATAAGACTGATAAAAAAGACCGGAAATATAATTGATTATATCAAACCATGCTAACAATAATTATGATGATTAAAAGTCCTTCCTTCTTGCCACTCTTGCTGCACCTCTCTCTAAAGTTTTAATTAAAAATTAAGAATAGTGAAATAAAGCCAGAACTTAGACACACTTTTCTTTTCCTTATAGAAATGTAGAAAGCTCAAGTAATAATAAACAAATGTATATAAGTAAAGTATAAGGGATATAAGTAATATAAGTAATGTATATAAGTATATATATATATATAAGCAATATAAGCTATGTATATAAAGAATATATAAGTAATATAAATAATATAAGTCATACATAAGTAATATGTAAATAATATAAGTAATATAAATAAAATAATTAATATAAGCAATATAAGCGGTATATATATAGCAATATAAGCAATATAAATAATATATAAGTAAAAAAT
>NW_007150000.1:0-726 GCF_000164805.1 Carlito syrichta | reverse complement strand
CTGCACCTCTCTCTAAAGTTTTAATTAAAAATTAAGAATAGTGAAATAAAGCCAGAACTTAGACACACTTTTCTTTTCCTTATAGAAATGTAGAAAGCTCAAGTAATAATAAACAAATGTATATAAGTAAAGTATAAGGGATATAAGTAATATAAGTAATGTATATAAGTAATATATATATATAAGCAATATAAGCTATGTATATAAAGAATATATAAGTAATATAAATAATATAAGTCATACATAAGTAATATGTAAATAATATAAGTAATATAAATAAAATAATTAATATAAGCAATATAAGCGGTATATATATAGCAATATAAGCAATATAAATAATATATAAGTAAAAAATAATATAAGTAATACATAAACAATATATAAATAAATTATATAAGTAAAAGTATATAAGTTATAAACAAAAGAATATCTCATTGCAGTCTTGCTTTACCTGTGGTCATGTCAGACACACTAGCAGAGATTGATTAAGCAAGATATAGCTAACTTACATGGCATATTGTCACCAGTTACTGGGTCTACGCGACTAAAAACTTTGAGTTCCAATTGCCAAAAAGGCTTTCATTAAGCTAGAGAATACTTATCTAAATTTCATAAAAAATGGTAATCCTTTAAATCAATAACGAGACACCCCTGTGAGTACAGACTGAACTTGTGTTCCTCCACCACAACATATAACTCTGGACGTTCTGGTAACACCAATTCCTG
>NW_007149999.1:0-798 GCF_000164805.1 Carlito syrichta | reverse complement strand
TTTGCAAAACATATTAATTTGATGAGATCCCACTTGTCTAACTTACTTCTTAAGTAATGGGTATTAAGGCTCTGAAGAGGAATTAGTTTCCTATTCCAGTTTCCCTTATGATGTCTCCTGCGTTTTCTAAGATTATTATAATTTGGTGTTTTACATTTAGGCCTTTGATCCATTTAGAGTTAATGTGTATGGTGATAGATAGGGGTCCTGTTTCAATCTTGTACATGTTGTCAGCCTTTTCCCAACAATATTTTCTGAATATGTTCTCCATTACCCAGTGGGTCTTGGAGGATTTTTCAAAGATGAATTGTTTGAGAATTTGAGGATTTCATTCTCTGTCCTGATCCATTGGCCTATGGACCTATTTTTGTAGCAATACCAGGCTGTATTGATTACTATAAGCATATAGTAAAGTTTGAAGACTGAAACTGTGATAGCACCTTCTTTGTTTCTTTTGATAAGATTCTTTTGGTTATTCATGATAGTTTTTGGTTTCATATGAATTGTTTATTGCAATTTCCAGGTCTGAGAAGAATGATGCTAGCTTAAGGGTTATTTCATTGAATCTGTAGATTGACTAAAAGGCTAATTTTTACATTAAAAGAAGTAAGAAAAGTCAGGGAAACAAGCATGTCAAATTGTCATTTATGACATCAGCCGCAGAACTTGGACATCTTAATGTGAGGGACTACTAAGCAATCCCTAGGCTTCAAACACATTTGTACAAGATTGGCTAAGCAATCCTTAGGCTTCAAGCACATTTGTACAGTGCTCTGCCAAATGCGGTAGACATGGTGG
>NW_007149998.1:0-798 GCF_000164805.1 Carlito syrichta | reverse complement strand
CCAAGCAAGGAAACAAGATGTCTGATTTCTGGACCAAACTCTTAACCCCTACAATATCACCTCCGAAATATATCATCAAATGCTAGCTACATACCAACCCCACTGTTTTGGGATATCTGTCTAAACTGGAATTTTTTGTGGTGTAAAGAGATGACCTCACTGATTTGGCAGTGAGGTGTAAACAAAGATATCTTCAGAGCCTGAAGTCAAACCAAAGCCACAGGTAGGAGACTGTTCCAGCAATAAAGGAAGGGACTGAGTATGGACTTTCTATCATCCTCATAACTTCACTAGACCTGAAATTGCATGCCCCGTCATCCTCTGATCATAAATTTCCTTTGCCATATTTAGGATTAAAAGGAACTAGTTTATCCACAAATTATTTAGAGCATTTTTATATAGTACAGTGTTTCTCTACACTATATATTTAGAAAGATAGATGTTTATAATTGAGAGAGAGAGAGAGAGAGAGAGAGAGAGAGCAAAAATTTCAAATAAAAAACTTTATGTGGAACAGGGGATATGCTCTTTTATATATTCTTTTCCTTAGATACCAATATATGGCCTCTGTTTTGAAAGGTGACAGTGACTTTGTCAAACTTTACTTGATTTTAATGGTCACAATCTATTAGTCACATTTGTTCACATGAGAAAAAAAGAGAACTACCTGTTAATACTAAGCATTCTACTCCCTGGGAGGGAATTGTCCCAAATTCTTCCAAATTTGTGACTCCTCCACATATCTCAGTGGACCGCTGAATTATCAAAAGACATGATAGCTATTAAACTGCCTTATAA
>NW_007149997.1:0-468 GCF_000164805.1 Carlito syrichta | reverse complement strand
CAGCTGGTGAGCCAGTTGCCTAGATGGGTAGCTAGCTAGTTAAGTCAGCGGGTTAGCCAGTTAACTAATTAGTTAAATAACCTACTTAAGTAAGCTCAATAGCCAGCTGAATAGCTAGATAGCTAAGTAGTTAAGTCAGCTGGCAAGCCAACAGACTATGTAGATAGCTACCTAGTTAAGTCAACTGGCTATCCAGCTGGCTAGCTAGATAACTAGGCAGTTAAGTCAGTTAAGTTAGCTGGCAAATAGGTGAATAGTTAGGTAGCTAGACAGTTTAATCAACTGTCTATCCCGCTTGCTATCTAGTTAAGTCACCTAGATAAGTCAGCAGGCTAGCCAGCTGGCTACCTAGGTAGCTGGCTACTTACATCCGCTGGCTAGACAGCTGGCTAGTTAGTTAAGTTGACTACTTAAGTCAGCTTGCTAGCCAGCTGGCTAGCTATATAGCAATCTGGTTAATTCAGCTGA
>NW_007149996.1:0-815 GCF_000164805.1 Carlito syrichta | reverse complement strand
GACAAGTGTCATTATATATTCCCAGTAGCCTTCTGGTTTCTTGATTGTTATAAACCAAGAAACCAGTCTCTACAAATTCAGTTAGTTTCCTCAGAACAACAAAACCTGGACTGAATCATCTCGCCATATTTGTGTGTAACACTTATCCTACGATATTCCCTGTAATCCTACAACTTCGTTTGTGCATCTAGGTGATATGGACTGGGGATTTTGAGGTTGCTAAGCATGCAGTACATATTTTTAAAGGTAACCAGGAATCACGGATTCCACGTCCCTGGGAAAAACCGGGCATTTGTCCATTTGCATGCAGAATTTTGGAGTCCAGATCGCCAGGGAAAATTAGGGCATCTTGCTGAGAATGGGAAGAGAATCCGGGTTCAGGGAGCCTAAATCATCAAAATCTATATGGCCCCTTGATAAGTTGAATGTGGAATCTGGGCTTGTAGGTCTCCCCATTTTTCAGAGCTACTTGCTGGGTGGATACCTAAAACCTCTAATACAGATCCAAGACGATTCCTGTCCTCTAGATAGTAGTAATCGAGCATCTGGACCTACACTTCCTTTTGTTTCTTAAGAACATCTTCGGGCATAATCCAGTTCCCTAGTAATCAACTGGCATTTTGCGACAAAATTCCTCACTTTAGGTTACCTCAAAATATCCGAATTTCTTATGGTCAGGCTGGTGATAATTGGGATATTGCGTTTAGAATTTTCCACATTTTTACAATGTCTTATTAAGGGGAATCTGGTAACTTGGATTACAGTTCCCCGGTACAATATGGGAGTCTTTCTGTTGATATCCAAACAACAGGAAT
>NW_007149995.1:0-751 GCF_000164805.1 Carlito syrichta | reverse complement strand
CAACTTCGTTTGTGCATCTAGGTGATATGGACTGGGGATTTTGAGGTTGCTAAGCATGCAGTACATATTTTTAAAGGTAACCAGGAATCACGGATTCCACGTCCCTGGGAAAAACCGGGCATTTGTCCATTTGCATGCAGAATTTTGGAGTCCAGATCGCCAGGGAAAATTAGGGCATCTTGCTGAGAATGGGAAGAGAATCCGGGTTCAGGGAGCCTAAATCATCAAAATCTATATGGCCCCTTGATAAGTTGAATGTGGAATCTGGGCTTGTAGGTCTCCCCATTTTTCAGAGCTACTTGCTGGGTGGATACCTAAAACCTCTAATACAGATCCAAGACGATTCCTGTCCTCTAGATAGTAGTAATCGAGCATCTGGACCTACACTTCCTTTTGTTTCTTAAGAACATCTTCGGGCATAATCCAGTTCCCTAGTAATCAACTGGCATTTTGCGACAAAATTCCTCACTTTAGGTTACCTCAAAATATCCGAATTTCTTATGGTCAGGCTGGTGATAATTGGGATATTGCGTTTAGAATTTTCCACATTTTTACAATGTCTTATTAAGGGGAATCTGGTAACTTGGATTACAGTTCCCAGGTACAATATGGGAGTCTTTCTGTTGATATCCAAACAACAGGAATTCTACGTTCATCACGAAATATCTCGGGTATTGCTGAGAATGGAGCACTAATCTGCGTAAGGGAGTCCTCATCTATGGAAAACTACATGGTCTCTTGCTATGGGAGA
>NW_007149994.1:0-779 GCF_000164805.1 Carlito syrichta | reverse complement strand
ATCACATGCGCCACTACGCACAATTCCAGTGTATGTGTTTGGGGAGCAACGAGGTCTCACTATGTGACCAAGGCTGGTCTTGAATTCCAAGGCTCCAGTGGTTCCACGCCTCAGCCTCCCATAGCCACAGCCTGATTGTCTGCTGATTCACCATCTTTCAGGAATTCTAGGACCAAGGCTGGGGCCTCCTTCCTAAATGATCTCTGTCTGTTCATTATGATCCCAACTCCATACACAAATCGATGCACTTCTGTTTTACCTTTTTTCTTTTTTTTCTTTGAGTCAGATTTTCACTCCATCACCCAGGCTGGAGGCTGGTGTCTCGCTCTTGGCCACCACAGGCTCGGCCCGACAAGCTCCAGCAAGCCTTTTCCTAGCCTTCCGAGGAGCCAGAACGACAGGTACATGCCACCACGCCCAGCTCATTTGGGATGGACGATAGACACAAGGTCTTGCCATGGTTCCCAGGGAGGTCTCAGCCCACAGGCTCGAGCTGGTCGCAGGCCTCAGCCTCCCAAAGTGCTGGGATGATGAGGCTCAACCCCTGAGTCTGGGTTCTATCATTTGTCAAAAACGAATCATGAGGTCTGGCATGGCAGCCCACACCTGGAATCCCAGTGCTCTGGGAGCCTTAAGTGTGAGGACGGCAGGAGCCCAAGCCCAGCCCAGGCCAAAAAGGGAGTACCCATCTCCGCACCCCTCCATACAGATGGCCTGGGGTGGAGCTGCCCATTGTCCTGACCACTCGGGATGCTGAGGGCAGAGGATCGTCTGTGATT
>NW_007149993.1:0-2732 GCF_000164805.1 Carlito syrichta | reverse complement strand
GCATCACCATGCTCAGCTCATTTTTTTGGCTTCTTGGAGAAGTTGTCTCCCCAAGATGCCTGGATTGATCTCAAACCCGGGGTCTCAGGTCATCTTCTCATCTTGGCCTCCTAGAGCACCAGGATGACAGTTGTGAGCCCCACGCCTGGCCTACACACTCCTCTTGGGGCGTGATCATTAGGCCGGGTGTGGTGGCACACACCTGTAGTTCCTGCTCCTTGGAAGGCTGGGGAAAGTCTTGCCAGAACCTGGCAGGCTGAGTCTTTGGTGACTGGGAGAGAAGCAACACTCTCCAGGCTGAGTGGTGGAGAGAAACACTGACACAAAGAAAAAAAACAAGAACATTCATTTGTGTATGGAGTTGGGATCATCTTGAACAGATAGAGATCATTTGGGAAGGAGGCCCAACCTTGGGTCTAGAGTTCCCGAAAGATGATGGATTGGCAGACAATCAGGCTGTGGCTTCAGCAGGCCAAGGTGGGGGACAGCTGGAGCCCAGGGTTTTGAAACCAGCCTGGGGCTCATAGAAAGACCTTGTAACTCCCCAGAACGTGAACACTGGACTCGCTCATGGATGTGCACACAATTCTGGCTACACAGGATGTGGTGGTCTCTGTCTCAGGACTTTCTTTGGCATCAACCACCGAGACATAATGTACAAGTTGAAGCCGGGCACTGTGATTCAAGGCCATCATCCCCATGCCAAGGCTGCCTGAGACAAGGGGTCAGAGAGCAGCCTGGGCAACATGGCTAGACTTCATCTCAGTGAAATGTCCCCAAATTCGGTTGAGGCATGATGGCCCACGGAGTCCCAGCTGCTCAGGGACCAAGGCAGGAGGACCACTTGAGCCCCGAGGTTGAGGCCCTGGGAGTGATGATCATGTCCCTGCACCCCAAACCAGAATATGGAGACATTGGCAACACAAAAGATGCCTCCCACTTGCATGGGAGTCCACGGCTCCCCAAGGAAATGTCTGTGTGGGTGGAGAACAATGGTGTGATCATGAGAGGAAGGTCACCTCCACATGCCAGAAGGTGGGATACACAGCGACCAGAACATGGACTGGTGGCGGCATTGCCGGATTGCCTTGATCGTTCTGTGCCCAATGGCTGCACTAGCTCAGGACCATCTGTTCTGTGAGCTAACACACGTCTTTCCTGCGGGGCATAAATGTGGGGGGTGGAGGCAGACATTCTGGGACATGTGGCTGGAGGTGCAGGATGTACGTGCCCGGTGGCCACCTTTGAAATCTGCTGCAAATGACAGGCCAGTAAGTGCATTTTCCTATCCCATTCCCGAGGGTGACTCCTCGTGCTGGGTGGGAGGGGTAGTGGTGGTGGTGGTGATTATTATTATTTGGAGTTGGATTCTTGCTCTGTAAGACCGAAGCACGGGGCACACTCACAGCCACTGTGGACTCCACTGGCTGTGCTCCGTTGATCTGCCCTCCTTCATCCCCAGAGTGGCTGGAATCACTGGCCTTCGCCACCACACAGGGTTAATCTTTGGATTTATTTTTGATGTCCAATATGAGGTCTTACACCATCTCCCAGGATGGTGTAGAACTCGCAGGCACCTGTTGTCAACTCTCCTGGGCCTCCAACGGGCCAGGATGCAAGGATGAACCCCAGAGCCTGGCCTGTGTTTGTGTTGGTGGTTGGTATTATTAGTCTGAGTCAGAGTCTTGCTCTGTTGACCAGATCGTAGAGCTGGGGCCCACTCTGGGCCACTGTGGCCTCCACCGGCTGGGCCTCAGCCTTGCATGTGGCCGGATTGAATGACCTGTGCCAAGAAGCTCTGCTCATTGTTTTGGCTAATGTAGAGATGAGGTCTCGCAAAGTTGCCCAGGCTGGTCTCAAACACAGGAGCTCAGTCATTCTCTTGCCTTGGTCTACCTGGGTGCTGGGATGACAGATGTGATCCCCTGCACCTGGTCTCCACACCACTCTAGGGGACCATAGCAAAGCCCGTTCCCTTCGATGACCTTGGATCCCAGGAGGGTGACTGGATTTGCCAGTCGACCCCATCATGGAGGGAGCCCCTTCCATGGGGTGCCTTGGTGAAAGGAAGGGCGGGCATGAGTCTCAAACCTTTGGTGTGATGGGATGGCTGGGACACTAATGTCTGTCTCCTCGGCACTCAGGAAGGTCGAAAAAGGAAGATGACTGGAGCCTGGGTACTGGAGACGAGGTTTAACACCACAGCAAGCCAACACCTCGTCCCAAGCAAAACCTAGAAAACCTTGGATAACAGCAAGCCTCGGGGGAAGGATCAACTCTGGCCCATAGTTCAAGACCGAAAGGAAGAACAGGATGTCGACCAAATGGAAAACCTGTGATCACAGCCGTTTGGGAGGACCAGACTGTGAGGATGGCCTGAGTTGGGTGGTTTGAGAGGAGCCTGGGCAGCTCAGCGAGGAAAGAAAAGGCAGAATGAAAGAAAGAAATAGAGATAGAAAGAGAGAGAGAGGGAGGGAGGGAGGCAGGGAGGGAGGAAGGAAGAAAAAAAGGAAAGAGAACGAAAGCAAGGAAGGAAGGAAGAAAGAAAGGAAAGAAAATAAGAAAGAAATCCATTCTCCTGCAAACTTTCTCCCCTCAGTCCTCCCCCCACTCCCCCACATGTGATGGTCCCCTAAGCTCGACACCTTTCAACCCCAACCCCCCCAAATAGTGCCCTGCTTTGGTGTGGGAGTTCCCACACTCCCTGCTCAGTTCCTGCTGACTCTCCTCTC
>NW_007149992.1:0-756 GCF_000164805.1 Carlito syrichta | reverse complement strand
TGGCCTAACTATTAGACCTCCTAGTTAGCAGAGCTAACTTTTCAGCTGACAAGTTGGCAGCTTGTCAGCCGATTGGTTGGCCAAAATATCTAGTTGGCTGGCTAGTCGGCCGACTGCTTAGCTGACTTAACTAGTCGGCCGGTGAGTTAGTCAACTGGTCAGCTGAATAAACTAGTTGACTGGTGAGTGAGCCGACTTGTCAGCTGACTTAACTAGTCAGCCAGTGAGTGAGAAAACTGGTCAGCTGACTTAACTATTCGGCTGGCAAGTGAGCTGACTGGTCAGCTGAGTTTAGTTGGTTGGCGAGTGAACTGACTGGTCAGAAGACTTAACTAGTTGACCAGCGATTGAGCCTACTGGAGAGCCAACTTAACTAATCAGCTGTCAAGTGAGTCAATGGGTGAGCTGCCTTAATTAGTCAGCCAGCGAGCTAGCTGACAAGTGAGCTGACTTAACAAGTCGGCTGGTGAGCAAGACAAGTAGTTAGCTGACAGATTGGCCTGCAAGTGAGCCAACAAGTAATTGACTTGTTGGCAGGTGAGCGAGCTGAATAATTTGCTGACTGGTTGGCAGAAAAACGAGCCAAATAGTTAGTTGACCTGATGGAAAGCGAGCGAGCCCACTAGTTATCTCATCAGCTGGTTGAGTGGCTAGCCGATTAGTTAGTTAAGTAATTAGCTGATTTGCTAGCTGACAACTAGCAAGCTGACTAGCTAGCTGGCTATCCAGCTGACATAGCTAGCTAGCAAACAAGCG
>NW_007149991.1:0-436 GCF_000164805.1 Carlito syrichta | reverse complement strand
TTAACAAGTCGGCTGGTGAGCAAGACAACTAGTTAGCTGACAGATTGGCCTGCAAGTGAGCCAACAAGTAATTGAGTTGATGGCAGGTGAGCGAGCTGAATAATTTGCTGACCGGTTGGCAGGAAAGTGAGCCAAATACTTAGTTGACCTGATGGAAAGGGAGCGAGCCCACTAGTTATCTCATCAGTTGGTTGAGTGGCTAGCCTATTAGTTAGTTAAGTAATTAGCTGATTTGCTAGCTGACAACTAGCAAGCTGACTAGCTAGCTGGCTATCCAGCTGACATAGCTAGCTAGCAAACAAGCTATCTAACAGCCTAGCTAGCTGACTTAACTAGCTAGCTAACTGGTTATCTAGCTGACATAACTAGCTAGCACAAGCTATCTAGCTGAGTAGCTAGCTGACTTAACTAGCTAACTGGCTAGCTAGCTGACTTT
>NW_007149990.1:0-461 GCF_000164805.1 Carlito syrichta | reverse complement strand
GGGCGTCCCAGTGATTGGATCTTCTCTATGATGGATGTCCCAGTGACTGAACCACCTCTGCAAAAAAAATACAGCAGTTACTGATCCCCTTGTGTGATGGGTGCTCCAGTGTTTAGTTTACCTCTGCGACCACTGTGACTGGAACATCTACATAATGTGTCCCCCAGTGACTATCCCTACTCCATTATGGGTGCTCCTGTGGCTATGCCTCCTGAGTTATTGGTGCCATGGAAACTGGCCACCCTCTTTAATGGGTTCCCTAGTGACTTGCCCTCTTCTGTGATGAGTGTTCCTATAATGGGTGCCCTAGTGACTAATCATTCACACTTATGGGTATTCCAATGACTGGCCCCCCTTAGGATGGGTGTTCCTGTAACTGAACCTCTTCCATAATTGGTGTCTCAGTGACTATTTCTCCTCCTGTATGGGTGTCCCATTTACTGGTGCTCATCAATAATTGT
>NW_007149989.1:0-439 GCF_000164805.1 Carlito syrichta | reverse complement strand
TTTACATAACATTCTCGAGCTATCTCTTTCTTCCATAAAGTCTTCATTTGCTTCTTTATGTACTTTTTCCAAATAACTTTTTTCTGTTTTGTAGTTTGTTTTCCCTCTTTTCTTGCCTTTCTCTTGCTTGGAGTGACCATGGGTGGAGAAACATGGGTGTGCCATATATGTATGTATGGAGTGTATAAGCATGGATGGTTTGCTCACTACAAGACCTGAGTACAACTGAGAAGAACTAGAAACCCAAACTAAGGAAGTAGATTCAAACACAAGTCATCAATGCAGGCACCAATACAATAACACAAGATATAAGAACAGTTTGAATAGAGAATACCACTATAGTTGTTATAATTTGACTTTTTCTTGTTTTAATTTTTGCAGATCCTCACTGTTCTGTTTCTTCTTCCCCAATCTCCCCTGCTCCCTCTTTATGCCCACA
>NW_007149988.1:0-5500 GCF_000164805.1 Carlito syrichta | reverse complement strand
AATTAAAACTGTGCAGGGGAGACCACTGTACTTGCCTGCTTTGAAAGCAAGAACATATCTTGACTTCTTTGAACCCCCAGAACACCTGATGAAATACAAAAATATATAAAACAATAAATGCCAGGTCAAACTAATGAATCAGGCAATCCCCTTTGCCCTCTTTTCTAGTCACACCCAGCAGGCATTTCCTGTGCCTCTCCTTCTCTCCTGTAGGAAAACTGTGTTGGCATTCATTCATTCATCCTCTAGTACAAATGGAAACAACATATGAGCCTTGACATGTATGTAAAGATTTCCCTCTCCAATAGAAGAAAAACTCTTCACTTGATGCATCAGCTAATTTCCTCTTTAGGAAACGTCTCAAAAATGTGCAGCAAAAGCCCTAATCTGGAAAAAAAGAAGTATGATCTTACAATTAAGACTTCAAGTCTATTTTGCGAGAACCAGGTTTCTTATCTCCTCCTCACTAGCTTCTTGTCTCCTATGGAAATTCATGGGCTCTTAACCTTGCCATCCTTGGTTTCTCCTCTCTGAGAACACAAAAGAAAAAAAGATCAAGATTACTGGTGCAGAAAGGGAGGGGCAAAGGAAGAGGAGGAGGAGTAGATAAATAGCGCTAACATTTATTGAGTACTTATATACCAGTTATTAAATAATTGTCTCCCAAATCTATACCCACCCTTTTATGCTCTGCTTCGATGCTAGGGCTAAGACTCAGCAAACCACGTTTCCATTTTGCCACCTACCACATTAAAGACCTACCCATCAGTGGTGCTAGAAGATGACTGAAAGGACACAAGAAGAGGAAGAGAGGAGCTCTCTCCTGTTTTGTTTTCTGTTCCTATCTGGGTCACACAAGCCAAAGCTCTCTACCAGACCTCTGCAACAGTTTCCAATTGTTTTCCCTCCCCACACACTTTTCAAGATTTGCCTTACTGTGCTCTCTCAGAGATGTTGACCACAGCTGGGAGGTGACCCATACATGGAGATGTGCGTCCCAAACCCCTCTCCTCATTTTTGCTTCTGATTTCAACTTCTTTCTTCTAGTTCCTCAGTTAATATTTATGTTACCTCAGTGATGTCTTCCACTTTCTATTTAACTGATTCTCTGTATTAAATTAGCATTATTAAAATACAAGTTAGAGCTTCTGCTTTCCTAAATGAACCCTGACTGATTCAATTCACCATGTATCAGACACCATGCTGAGCTTTAAACATATTGCTGCCTTTTCTCTTTACAGAAACACTATGAGCACATTATCCTTTTTTTACAAACAGGTAAACCTAGACATAGAAATACTAAAATCATGTCCAAGATCATACAAGCTTGAATTGTGATTTAAAAAAAAATTTCTAACCTCAGTGAAGTCCTGTCTAAAAATAGCTAGTTGCATGAGACTTATAGTTCCTAGAATAAATTCATGTCTTCAGTACTAGGTCCTTCACGGAACCAAAAAAATATGTATGCTGCCAGGCACAGTGACTCATACCTGTAATCCAACACTTTGGGAGGCCATGGTGAAAGGATTGCTGAATTTTGCAACAGAGCAAAATTCCATCTCTATTAAAAATTAAAAATGTAGCTGGGTGTAATGGCACATGCCTGTAGTTCAAGTTACTCTGGAAGCTAAGGTGGGAGGATCTCCTGAACCCAAGAAGTCGAGGTTGCAGTGAGCTATGATCACACCACTGTATCCTAGCCTGGGCAACAGAGCAAGACCTTGTCTCAAGTACATACAGTAATTAGTTAATGTAAAAATAGTAAAAAAGAAAAATAAAATATATGCAAAATTCCCTGAATAAAGGAGTGTGGTGTTCTCCCCCTCCGTCCACAGATGAGAACCACACAGTGATTTATTACCAACAGTTGGTTGCAATATAGGAGTGAGCCACGAGTGTACCTGGAACGCTTAAGACCAATACAGCCATCCAAGGTTATTTCCCACCTACACAGCTAAAAAGGAATCAAATTCCAATAGAAAAAATGATGATGTCTTTCCCCAGAGTCTCTGATGAAAACAGCAATTAAAGACCGTTGAGTTGGTTAGAAGTCAACCCAGACCATAATGTTTTCTTTCCTCATGATAGCACCTAATTTCCACCCTGCTGTCAATCTCTTTTCTCCTTTTGTGTGCCTCCCTCATAGTCTCCTTCAGCAGTTTTCATTCCCTCTTTTTATTATTTTGTCTTCCCATCTCTCTGTTATATAAGTAAAATAAATTGTTGGAAGACCGCTTAATCCTTTGAGGGTGAGATTTGGGTGACTTTTTGAACTTGACACAGAAAAATATTCCCAATACTGACTGTCTCAACAAAAAGTTACCTGCAACCCCAAATCTTCTGAAACTTTAGTAATTCCTCCTATTTGTTTTTTGTTTTGTTTTGTTTTGATTTGGCAATTGAAAGATGTGTGCTGGGTGAGCAATGAACAAGTTCCTTTTATACAGGGCTATGTACCTTGGGAGATTTGCTCTGTTTTTCCTTCACAGAAGAAACTGTGATCAGTCATATTTTTATCTTTAAGTTCCACGTGATTTCTAATGATAAAAAATAGTGTCTCATATGTTTGTCTCCATTTGCTTGCTATTATATTGCTTTTTAGTTTTGATAGTCATTTCTAATCAGACTGAGATTCCTGGATTTGGCATTAAATCACAATTTTAAAGAGGACCCATTGATATCATAAAGAAAAAATGAAAATGGCATAACTTTTTGTCAGAACCCTTATCACCAGAAGTCAAAATTTTTCCTGGAAGAATCCTGGAATGAGCTAGGCATCCTGCCATGCCTTAATGGAAACCTCCTTTCTTCTGGAAGGGGCATTCTAGGAAGGCACAGTGGATGGCACCAGCAGCCCCAATAACAATTGACACCACCATCATTGCAGATGACAGGAAGGACCCCTGTTGAGGAGGCAGAGAATGTCATGCAATGGGAGTAAGACCTGCCTGGATGGGAATCCCAGCTCTGTCTCTTGCTTAGCCACTCAGAGACTTAGCTACCTCATGTTACAAAGCGTAGATAATTTTGATCCCCTAGAATTAGGAAGAGTGAGTCATTATCAACAATAATATGCATAATGTGCCAGATACAGCTTTAGGTACACACAGTGAGCACACTTAGTTCATGCAGCAATTTCTCAAATTAGGTATTAGTTGGTATCTTTTATTTTACATATGAGGAAACTAAGTCTCCCGTAGGTAGTTACATTTTCCAAGGTTCCAGAACAAGTATGTTATCAACCGATGTTTAAACCAAATTGTCTAACCCCAAAGTTACAGCTTTCCTGCACACTATGCTGTGACCTATCAAATAATAGTTAGATGCATATCAAACAGGCAGAATGGTAATAAGAGGTAAGGCTCTTTAATTCATACTACATATACCTTCAAGAATGTGACATGCATGTCAGGGAAAGGATGTGGAAGAGAAGTAGAGGGAAAGTACAATGTCAACATCTGGAGAAAACTCACACAGTGAGGGAAGGTAGAGGAACCCCATGGACTTTGATGGAAATATCTGGTTTTACTTGCATCCATGAAGTGCATCATCCAAGTGCACCTTGATCTAGTGCTATATATTGTTGGGTTTGAGTATGCCAAAGTATCATTTTCTTCTCCTCTAAGGATTTGGGTGTATTTCAAAAGTATACCAGTAATAAGGTAAAAATTAAAATGCAGTGCCTGCTTTATTACTGGTAGAGGTGGATTGTAGAGTGCTAGTTGGACTTGTGGCCAAAATGGACTTCTGGAATGACATATTCCTTTCTTTCACCTACATTCCTTCAGATTCTATTTTCAGGGGAAACTAAGAGACTAGGCTGTATGCAAGAACCACCTTCAATTCTTTGACATGGACCCTAACTCTTCCTTAAAAGGGAAGAAATATTGCTGAAATTATCTGTTTTATGAGCTAAATTGTTCCCCCCAAAAGGAGAGACTTTCCTTCCTCCAATTATATTAACATAGCATTACAGTATACATAATACATATATACAGTCCTACTTACTAAGACAAGTTAGAATAATCTTCTTTATCTTGGGTAGCTTGTGATTAAGTAGTTTTGCTTAGGAGCCAACATTCCATATTTAACATTGTTTCTGTGGGAAAATACATCCCACCTTCCACACAACCCACCCTTCAAAGGCTGGGAACTAAATCCATTTATCAGTATAAATATATCACTCTATTCTCACAGTACTCAGTATTTCTTAGAGAAGGTCAGTTCTAAAGATCTCACTTTTAATTGAAGAATAAAAATGGCAAACTCCAGGGGCCATGGTAATATGAAAAGTCCAAACTCCACTGACTCTTTTCTCCTCCATCTACTTTGTACATTATATCTTCTGCCTATTTTTCTTTCTAATGACCTAATTATATAGAAAACAAATATTTTTGCAGAGAAAAACGTGTGTGGATGTGATGTGAATTCATTCTGTTAAGACTCTGGGAAGCTAAATGCTCACAGGATCCAGGGAGAGAGAATTTGCCAAGTAATTTCCCCAAAGAATAATTTACTACTCTATTTTTAGATATCAGTACCCTCGCTTTGGCTCACTTTGGAATAGAATTCATTTATTTCTGCCTTACCTGTGTACATGAGAAACTAGTCAGATTGCAATTTGATCAGTAGTGTGGAGCAACTCTCTGTTCAACAAATATTTCCTGAGATGCTAAAGTGTTTCAGAAACTATCTTAGTAAGTGGCAATTTAGATCATTTCAGGTTAGCAATTTCAATATCCATATAGATGATTCATCTGACACCCAGATACTTGATTCTTTGACTTCCTCTGCCATAGCAATTGTGTCCTGTATCCCACTCAGCCACCCACTTTATTGGTATATCCCAGACCATCAACTCTACAAACATCCCTGTAAACTACTGACTTTAAGTACATCATACTTACCGCCGACCCCATCAAAAGCATTTTCTACCATGTCTACATTCCAACAATTTCTCAACCCTACATAGATCACAATTTATTCCCTTTTTCACTGTCCTTCACACTCACCCCTTCTTCTTACTCAACTTAAAATTTGTAGTCCATCAATTCTCAACATATACTTTCAACTTTTCTCTCCTTCATTCTTGCCCGAGGGAGACCTGAACTATGTTAAAGAAAAGTTCTCACACATTCTATTTCTATGAACACGGCTGTAGGAAAACACACAATCACGTGCATTGTTTCTGCTTTAAATGCATGAGCACTAACCTCCAGCGGTGCTCATTGCTGTTCATAAAGTATGTCATACTCTCCTGGTTAAATATCTCTCCCATTCTCTCCTAGTTGTATAGAGTTCACCTTCTTATCACTCCCCAAACTTCTGTCTTCTGTCCCCACCTCCTACTCTTAGCTGATGACCTTGAATCTTATTTAACTGAGAAAATACAGCAATCAGAAAATGACCATCACATGTCCCCACACCAAATCTACCACACTAAATGCATCCAGACCATACATACTGCACTCTTTTCTGTATGATGAGGAAGGGACATGCT
>NW_007149987.1:0-319 GCF_000164805.1 Carlito syrichta | reverse complement strand
TCTCCCACCAGCAGTGTAGAAGTGTTCCCTTTTCACTACACACTCTCCAGCAGCTGTTATTTTTTGAGTTGTTGATAATTACCATTCTGACTGGAGTTAGGTGGTATCTCAGTGTGGTTTTGATTTGCATCTCCCTTATGATTAGTGAGGTTGAACTTTTTTTCATGTGTTTGTTGGCTGCTCAGATGTCTTCTTTTGTGAAGTGTCTGTTCATATCTTTTGCCCATTTTATAATGGGGTTGTTGGTTTTTTCTTTTCAGCACATTTGAGTTCCTTGTATATCCAGAATGTTAAGCCTTTGTCAGAACTGGTGCTGGCA
>NW_007149986.1:0-2810 GCF_000164805.1 Carlito syrichta | reverse complement strand
TCTTTTGTTTTTCTGATTTTGCTTATTTGGTTTTTTTCTCGTTTTTTCTTGGTCAGTATAGCTAGGGGACCATCGATCTTGTTTATTCTTTTGAAGAACCAGCTTTTTGTTTCATTGATTTTTTCTATTATCTTTTTGTCTTCTATGTCCTGGATTTGGGCTTTTATTTTGGTGATCTGGATTCTTCTGCTGAAATTAGGTTTTTTGTGATCTTGCTTTTCCAGCTTCTTTAGGTGGCTTGTTAGGTTTTTAATTTCTCTTCCTTCCATTTTCCTCATGTGTGTTTGTAGGGATATAAATTCCCCTCTTATTACAGCTTTTAAGGCGTCCCAGAGATTTTGGTAAGATGTTTCTTCATTTTCATTTGTTTCCAGGTATCTTTTGATCTCTGTTTTGATTTCATCATTGACCCAGGAGTTGTTTAGCATCATGCTGTTTAGTGTCCATGTCTTTGTGGGTTTTGGGGGGACTTTATTGGTGTCAATGTTTATTTTTATTCCACTGTGGTCTGAGAAGTTGCATGGTAGAATTTCAGTCCTTTTAAATATGCTTATGCTTGATTTGTGTCCAATTATGTGGTCGATCTTAGAATATGTTCCATGTGGTGATGAGTAGAATGTGTATTCTGTGGTCTTTGGATGGAGTGTTCTGTAGGAATCAATTAAGTCCATTTGGTCCAGAGTCTCATTGAGGTTCCGGATCTCCTTGCTGATTTTTTGTTCTGATGATCTGTCTAGGGTTGTGAGTGGTGTATTAAAGTCCCCAGTTGTTATGGTGTTAGACTCAATGTCTTTCTTTAGTTTTCCTAAAAGTTGCTTTATGAATGTTTGTGCACCTATGTTGGGTGCATATATGTTTAGGATAGATAGTTCTTGTTGATGGAGTGAACCTTTTATCATTATGTAGTCACCCTCTGTATCTTTTTAAATTTTTGATAGCTTAAATGGTATTTTGTCTGAAATTAGGATTGCGACTCCTACTCTCTTTTGTGTTCCATTTGCCTGAAAATTTGTTTCCCATCCTCTTACTTTGAGTCTGTGTATGTCCTTTCTAGTGAGATGGGTCTGTTGAAGGCAGTATATTGTTGCCTGGTGATATTTTATCCATTTTTTCATTCTATGTCTTTTCAGTGGTGCATTTAGTCCATTCACATTCAGACTAATTATTGAAATGTGAGAGTTTGTCCCTATCATGGAGTTCTTATTGAGTTGTTATTCTTCCACTTGGCTTCTTTGTTTTTTTTTTTTTTTTTTTGTCTTTCTTTTGGTTTTGGGGTTGGTTCATGTATATTTTATTCTTTTCCCTTTACTCTTGTGAAGAACTTTGTTCTTTTTTCCTTTTCTTCTGTGTTTAGAACTTTCTTAAGTGTTTCATGTAGAGACGGTTTGGTGGCAGCATACGTTCTTAGGGATTGGATATCTGGGAAAGATTTTAATTCTCCCTCACTGATGAAGCTTAGCTTGGCCGGGTAGGTTATTCTTGCATGAAATTGTTTATCTTTTAGGACTTTGAAGATAGGGCTCCAAGGTCTCCTAGCCTGCAGGATTTCTGTAGATAAATCTGCTGCTATTCTGATTGGTCTTCCATGGTAGGTGATGTGGCCTTTTTCTCTTGCTGCCTTTAGGATTTTTTCTTTTGTGCTACTTTATTTATGCAAATTATTATGTGTCTAGGAGTTGGTCTTCTCATTTTTTGTCTTGCAGGAGTTCTCTGAAACTCTTGTGTTTGAATTTTTGCTTCACTGATTAGATAAGGGAAGTTTTCTTGAATGATCTCATGGAAAGTTTGTTCCAATGTGGTCTCTGTTTCTCTTTCTGTCTCAGGGAGTCCGATTATTCTTAAGTTAGGCCTCTTGCGGTAGTCACTCATCTCTTGAAGGTTTTGTTCTGTCTTTTTGAGCTTATTTTCTGTGTTTTTAATAGTTTGGGTTATTTCTATATTTTGGTCCTCAAGCTCTGAGATTCTTTCTTCTGCTTGGGTAATTCTGCTTTTCATGCTTATCAATTGTTATTTATTTCATTCACAGTATTCTTTATCACTGTTATCTCAGATATCATCTCCTTCCTAGTTTCTTCTTGTGTCTCCTCACTTCTTTTTAATTTCTCCATTATTGTTTTGATGCCTACATTTGCAGTTTGAGACAATTCATTCTGGGGGCTTTACATTGTTTGCATTCCAAAGTCAGTTTTCTCAGTGTCTGCTCTTCCAGGCGTCTGGGAGAGACCCATACTCTTCTTTTGGTTTTTCTTCATTTCTGTAGATTTTTCTCCCTCTTACCCTTTCCCTCCCCCTCTTCAATTCTGTTTTTGAGGGAAGGTGGGGTTGCTTTCATTTCTCTTCTTCAATGACCTGTTCTTCCTTATGAGGCTCTTCTGGCTGTGTTCACTTTTCCCTTTGCTTTACACTCTGTTTATTCAGCAGTATGTAGTCTTGGTCCCTAGATTTTAAAAGGGGGCATATAAAAGACGAAAATAATGGAGTAATGGGGGATCAATAGGGAGTTAGAAAGAGAGAAGTGCAAGAGGGAAAACAGATATACATACCAACTAACAGGTGAGAAAGAGACACAGGGCCGGGAAGAGGTGAAGAAAGACATGTAAGAAAGATTCCCTTAAGCGTACTGATAGCTACACAGAGACAGGCCAATAAAATCGAGAAACAGTGTAAGTCAAAAGATAAACAACAAACGTGATCTAAACCAACAGTTACAATGATAAAATCTTAAGTCAAAATAAATGAAAGAGAGGAGTGCAAGAGGGAAAACAGAGATACATACCACTATCAGGTGAGAAAGAGACACAGGGCCGGAA
>NW_007149985.1:0-722 GCF_000164805.1 Carlito syrichta | reverse complement strand
CCTTAAGCGTACTGATAGCTACACAGAGACAGGCCAATAAAATCGAGAAACAGTGTAAGTCAAAAGATAAACAACAAACGTGATCTAAACCAACAGTTACAATGATAAAATCATAAGTCAAAATAAATGAAAGAGAGGAGTGCAAGAGGGAAAACAGAGATACATACCAACTATCAGGTGAGAAAGAGACACAGGGCCGGAAAGAGGTGAAGAAAGACATGTAAGAAAGATTCCCTAAGGAGTACTGATAGCTATACAGAGACAGGCCAATAAAATCAAGAAACAGTGTAAGTCAGAAGGTAAACACCAAATATAATCTAAACCAACAGTTTCAATGATAAAATCATAAGTCAAAATAAGCAATCAAACTAGAGTCACTTCTGTGATCTATGATTCTGGCCTCTCCCTTTTGTTTTTCATTGCAGCGTAGCGGTGGGGCTTTGTCTCCTGTTTCACGCTGTTGCCTTAGGAACTGAGGTAAAGTTTGTTGATAGGTGGGCGGGGCAATGGAAGTCTCTGCCTGGAGAATAGCAAGGTAGTTTACCCAGATCTGTTTTTCTCCACTTGTATGGGTCCCCCGACTTGGGGTCTCGCACTGAGTACCTCAGCCAGGGTGGGCCCGGAGTTCCAGAGCTCCAAAGCTCCAAAGGGCAGGCAGTGGGTGGTGAGAGTGGCTCTGAGCCCCCCACAGGGTACTTCAGCCAGGAATGGGAGCACTGTTT
>NW_007149984.1:0-661 GCF_000164805.1 Carlito syrichta | reverse complement strand
AAACTTGGAATTACATAATTTCTAGTAATATGCCTTAGGTCTTATATTTTAATTTAATTTTTTTCATTAATCAGTATTTTTTATTATGGTTTTGTGGGGTACAGTTAAGGGTTAGGTGTACAATTACGTTTTATTCAGGCACCCTGTTGATAAGAGGTGTTTGCTCATCTCCCGACAGATATTTGCTACTGTTAATCCCATTCCCCTCCCCCCCATAGTTTCCCAGGACCATCAGTCATTTTCTTATAGTATTGCATTGGATGTTCAAGGTCCATTATATGAGTGAGAACATGTGGTATTCGGATCTTTGTTTTTGTGAGAGGTCACTCAGTATTATAGACTCTAGTTCCTTCCAGGTTGCAGCGAAATTCATGATTTTGTTCTTTTTTATGGCTGCGCAGTATTCCATCGTGTATATGTACCACATTTTTTTAATCCAGTCCTCTTTTGATGGGCAGCATGGTTGTTTCCAGGTTCTTGCTATTGTGAACAATGCTGCGATAAACATACATGTGCAGGTATCATTTTTATAGAGTGATTTGTGTTCTTCAGGGTATATTCCCAGTAGGGGGATTGCAGGGTCATATGGAAGGTCAATTTTTAGAGCTTTTAGGAATCGCCACACTGCTTTCCACAGAGGTTGCACTAGTTACACTCCCAC
>NW_007149983.1:0-510 GCF_000164805.1 Carlito syrichta | reverse complement strand
GGATGCTAAAGGGTAGGGAAAAGCAACAGTTTGAAAAACAATATGACAAGATTAAGATATACATTTGTAAAACTAAATCCACTTAAAGTAAATTTGTTTTATTAACGAAGAGATTGGCAGCACTCCAAAAGGCGCTTGCTGTGAGGTCTCCTGTCCATCCGCCTGTCGCGGAGGTAGGGCGGACTGTCCAAGGTGAGCTGCTGGGGTGGATCTGTTGGGTTTCTCAGCAGCCGCCTGGGGCCACAGGACCACGTGAGCCGAGCGACACTTGGTCCCGAGGTGCTCTGGGTTCTTGGCAGAGTCCGTGTTGAAGGTAGATGCTGCGCAGCCGCACTGGAGCTTGGAGTTGGAAACTCCACTGGCCAGTGAGCTCTCTCCTTGGAGGAGGAGAAGGGAGAGGCCACGCCCACGAACTTCTGCACTTAGGACAGGTGGAGAGGGGCTCTGGCGCCGCCTCTAGGCAATCACGCGCCCACCTTGGCACAGCTTGGAAGTGTTGCTCAAGCCTTC
>NW_007149982.1:0-480 GCF_000164805.1 Carlito syrichta | reverse complement strand
ATCAGCTGGTTACTTAGCTAACTTGTCAGTTAGCAACTCAGCTAGGTGTTGAGCTAACTAATGGGTTCCCTCACTTTCCATCAGGTCTGCTAACTAGTAGGCTTGTTCGCCTGCCAACCGGTCAGCAAACTAGTTGCCTCGCATGCCAGCCAACAGGTCAACTAACTTGTCAACTTGCTCACAGGCCAACAGGTCTGCTAGCTAGTCAGTTTGCTCACCAGCCGGCTAGTTAAGCCAGCCCACTGGTTGGCTCCCTAGCCAGCCGATTAGTTATGACAGCACATGCGTCGGTTCACTCATCAGCATACCAATTAATTTGCTGACCAGTCGGCTCTCTCACCGGTCAACTAGTTAAGGGAGCTCACCTGTCTGCTCACTCACTGGCCGACTACTTAAGTCAGCTAAGCTTTCAGCCTACTAGTCAGTCAACTAGTTAAGTCAGCTAACCAATCGGCCGACTAGAGGGCCAACTTAGCCAAC
>NW_007149981.1:0-3770 GCF_000164805.1 Carlito syrichta | reverse complement strand
GGTAGCTAGGCAGCTAGCTAGTCAAGTCAACTTGATATGTCAGCTAGCTAGCTAGTTAAGTCAGCTAGCTATATGATATCTAGCTAAGTAGCTAGCAAGATGAATCAGCTAGTTATGTCAACTGGCTTGCAAGGTAGTTAACTAGTTAAGTCAGCTATTTAAGTCAGCTGGGTAGCTAGTTAAGAATGGTACTTAAGTCAGTTGGAGAGCCAGGTGCCAAGCAGGATAGCTAGCTTTAAGTCAGCTGGCTAGCCACCCTGCTAGCTAGTTAAGTCACATCCTTAATACAGCTCGCTGGCCAGCAGGATTGCTAGGTAGTTAGGTAGATAAGACAGCTTGTCAGCAAGCAAGCTATGTAGGTAGGTAGCTAGTTAAGTCAGCTAGCTAGCCACCCAGTGTCTAGTTATGTTAGCTAGTTAAGTCACCTAGAGATACAGCTGTCTAGCTAGGTAGCTAGCTAGTTAAGTCTGCTGGCTAGCCGGCTGTCTCTTTCATGAAGTCAGCTAGTTAAGTTAGCTGGCTATCCTGCTGACTGCATACATAGCTGGAAATTAAGTCATCTGGCTAGCCAGCTGTCTAGCTAGGCAGCTAGCTAGTTATGTCAGCTGTCTAGTCAGCTTGTTAGCTAGTTGTCACCTAGTTAACTCATCTGAATAGCCAGCTGGCTAGCTAGGTAGCTTGCTATTTAAGTCAGCGGAATACACAGCTGGCTAGCTAGAAAAGTCACCTAGTTAATTCAGCTGGATAACCAGCTGACTAGCTATATAGCAAGCAAGTTAATTCAACTGGCTAGATAGCAGGACAGCTAGTTCAGACAGCTAGTTAAGTCAGGTGGCTAGCCAGCTGCCTAGCTAGTTAGTGACATTGTTGTCTGTTGCCTAGCCAACTGGCTAGCTAATTAAGTCAGCTAGTTGTCACTTGCTATCCAGGTGGCTAGAGAGGTAGAGAGCTACTTAAGTCAGTTGGCTAACCAGCTTGCTAGCTAGATAGCTAGCAAGTTTTGTCAGTTGTCTAGCCAGATGGCTCGCTAGTTTAATCACCAAGTTAAGTCAGTTTACTAGACATCTGGCTTCTTAGATGGCCTGCTAGTTAAGTCAGTTGGCTAGACAGCTGGCTGGCAAGTTAAGTCACCTAGTTAATTCAGCTGGATAGCCAGCTGGCTAGCTATGTAGCAAACTAGTTAATTCAACGGGCTAGAAAGCAGGCCAGCTAGTTAAGGCAGCTAGTTAAGTCAGCTCGGTAGCCAGCTGGCTGGCTAGTTAGTGACCTACTTAAGTCAGTTGGCTAACCAGCTGGCTAGCTAATTAAGTCAGCTAGTTAAGACAGTTGGCTATCCAAGTGGCTAGAGAGGTAGAGCACTAGTTAAGTCAGCTGGCTGTCCAATTGGATATCTAGTTAAGTCAACTAGTTTAGACACCTGGCTTGTGAGCTGCCTAGCTCGTTACTCAACTAGTTAAATCAGATGGTTAAGCAGCTGGATAGCTAGTTATGGCACCTCAAGTCAGTTGGCTAGCCATCTCCCTAGCTAGTTGAAAAGCTCATCAATTCAGAAGGCTAGAGAGCAGGCTAGCTAGTTATTTCAGCTAGCTGAATCAGCTGACTAGATAGGTAGCTAGCTAGTTAAGTCAGCTAGCTATGTCAGTTAGCTAGTTTGTTAAGTCAGCTAGCTAACTTGGCTTTCTAGCAAGATATCTAGCTAGGTATCTAGCTAGTTATTTCAGCAAGTAATTTCAGCAGGCTAGCTAGGTAGCTGGCTTAAGCTATTTAGCCAGTTGGCTAGCCAGGTGGCCAGTCTGCTAGCTAGCTACCTGTTTGTCTAGCCAACTAGCCAGCCAGGTAGGTAGCTAGTTAAGACAGGTGGCTAGACTTTAGCCAACCAAGTAGCTAGCTAGTTAAGTCAGCTGGCTAGTCAGTTCAGCAGCCAACTAGCTAGTCAGGTAGTTAAGTCAGCTAGATAGCCAGCTAGCTAGTTAAGTGAGCTAACAACTCAGCTAACTATTCAGGTACCTAGTGAAGACAGCCAGTTAGTCAGGTTCCTAGTCTGCTAGATAGTTAAGTAAGCTAGCAAATCAACTGGTTACTTAGCTAACTTGTCAGTTAGCAACTCAGCTAGGTGTTGAGCTAACTAGTGGGTTCCCTCACTTTCCATCAGGTCTGCTAACTAGTAGGCTTGTTCGCCTGCCAACCGGTCAGCAAACTAGTTGCCTCGCATGCCAGCCAACAGGTTAGCTAACTTGTCAGCTTGCTCACAGGCCAACAGGTCTGCTAGCTAGTCCGCTTGCTCACCAGCTGGCTAGTTAAGCCAGCCAGCTCCCTAGCCAGTCGATTAGTTATGGCAGCACATGCGTCGGTTCACTCGTCAGAATACCAATTAATTCGCTGACCAGTTGGCTCTCTCACTGGCCAACTAGTTAAGGGAGCTCACCTGTCTGCTCACTCACTGGCCGACTAGTTAGGTCAGCTAAGCTTTCAGCCTACAAGCCAGTCAACTAGTTAAGTCAGCTAACCAATCGTCTGACTAGTGGGCCGACTTAGCCAACAAGTTAGGTCAGCTAAATAGATGGTCCACTAGTTAGGTCAGCTAACTAGTTGGCCAACCAGTCAGCCAACAAATTCGGTGAGCAAACTACCAAGCCAAATACTTACACAAACTATGGGGCCAACTAATCAGCCAACTATTTAAGCAAGCTAAATAATCGGCCGATTAGTCGGTCAACTTGTTAAGCCAGCTAAGTTGGCCGAGTAGCCAGCCAATGTGTTAAACCAGCTAGCTAGTCGGCCGACTCGTCAGCCAACAAGTTAAATCACCTAGCTAACTTATTAACCAACTAGTTAACTCAGTTGATAACTAGTTAAAACAGTTAGCTAGCTCATTAACCAACTCATTAATTCAGCTAGCTATCTCGTTAGCCAACTAGTTAAGTAGGCTAGCTAAGTGAGCTAGCTAACTAGCTAGCTAGCTAAGTAAGCTAGCTAAGTCACCTAGTTCACTGGTTATCTAATTATTTAAGTCAGCTACTTAAGTCTGCTGTCTAAATAGTTAGCAAATTAATTAAGTCACCTCGTTATTCAGCTAGTTAAATAGTTAGCTAATTATTTAATTCACGCAGTATTTCAGCTAGCTAACTAGTTAAGTCAGCTAATTAAGTCCATTAGCTAAGTAGTTAACTCAGCTAGCTAAGTCATCTAGTTAAGTCAGCTTCTAATTTAGTCAGCTGGTTAAGACAGCTAGCTAGCTAGTTAGCTAAAGGTTTGAGTCAGCAGGATGCATCAGGTCATTACCTAGTTAACTAATGGGTTAAGTCAGCTGGTTCAGTCAGCTAGCTAGCTACTTAGCAAATGAGTTGTGTCAGCTGGTTAAGTAGGCTAGCTAGCTAGCTAGCTAACAAGTTAAGTCAGCTGGGTGGTCAGCTAGCTGGCTAGATAGCTAGATTGTTAGCTAACGTGTTAAGTCAGCTGGATGAGTCTGCTAGCCAGCTCATTAGCTAACAAGATAAGTCAGATGATTAAATCACCTAGCTAACACGTTAGATAATGATAAAGCTAACTAGCTAGCTAGCTGGTTACGTCAGCTAGCTAGCAAGGCAGCTTACTATTTAACTCAGCTTGCTGGCTGGGTAGTTATCTACTTAGCTAACTAATTAAGCCAATTGACTAACTAGGGAGACAGCTAGTTATCTAACAATGTAAGTCAGCCGGCTAGCTAGGTAGCTGCTAGTTAAGTCAGCTACTTAGGTCATCTTGCAAGCTAGGTAGTGAGGTAGTTAAGG
>NW_007149980.1:0-762 GCF_000164805.1 Carlito syrichta | reverse complement strand
TGGTCTGTTAGGGTTTCTATTTCTTCCTGATTCAAGTTTGGGAGCATTGGAAGTTTCAAGATTTTATTCTTTTCTTCTAGATTGTCTAGTTTGTTAGCACAGAACTGTTCATAACAACCTTAAATTATCTGTTGTAGTCCACGGTATTGGTTGTAATGTATCCATTTCATTTCAGATTGACCTAAATTAAATCTTTTCTCCTTCTCTTAATCAATTTGGCTAGTGGTCTATCAATTTTTTAAATATTTTTTAAGAGAAAAATTATTTTATTGATCTTTTCTCAATTGTATTTAGTTTTGCTCTAATCTTCATTATTTGTTTTCTTTTGCTAGTGTTGTGTTTTGTTTATTTTTTTCTACTGCCTTGAAGTGTGTGTGACTGTAAGTTGTTAATATGTGATCTTTCAGTCTTTTTAATGTTAGGCGTTAAACACTATAAATTTTCCACTAGGGATAGCTTTGGCTATTTTTTTCTGTATTTTTTTCTTCTACTGCCACATAATGGCCTGAATGTGTTATTCTAAGATTGTCTCAGCAGAGAAATAGAATGAGGTTGTTAATCTCCTTGTGCTGGCCTTTGTGTTCATAGTCTATCAATAACTGAATCTTCTTTTGTAATAGTAGTAAATGTAAGTTTGAGACACTTTTAACCCAAATGTTCTTCCTTTGTAGTTTGTCTTGTCCTAGCAAACATCTCTCTGATTAGGTTAGGATTTCCCTGGTATTCCAATGTATTACATTTGAAATCATATTATTCTGTTTT
>NW_007149979.1:0-7436 GCF_000164805.1 Carlito syrichta | reverse complement strand
CATGCTTCCCAAACAACAGGTGTGAACTTTCTCATTAACATCAGAGGACAACAAATGACCCTTATCTTTGCCTGCTATGTTGATGTAAAAAATTCACACACATAATTTTCCAAATTGACAAATTTTTGAATTATGAGGCATTTAAATGTTTTATTTTAAATACATTCATCAATAAAGTTACCTACGATTGTACACACAATATCAAGCTAACGCAAACAAGAATAAAACCCACATCAAATTTAAATAAGGTAGTATCAATCTTGAGTTATTAAGAAATTCTGTAGCTGCTACATGTAAACATATTGTTGACTGCCCATGGATTATCACACAAATAGAGACATCCAAGAGACTTTCAAAAGGAAATATTTGTTACCGGTTATGATCATAAATTTTTGAGACTGCAAAATGTATAGCACAATTTAAAATATTTGGCCACTGGCCATTTCATGAATAGGTTATATTAACTGCATTTCCTTCCCTCAACGTAAAAAGAAAACTATCACTAAGTAGGTCTTGTAACACTATTCTAAAACTAAATTTGTACACTTGTGGTATGTCAGGGGACCCCCCCCCGAACATATTAAGCCTTTGGTTAAAGATTTGTGAGAGAAAAAAAGAATTTCCAGAACTATAATAAATATATTTATGCTTGCAATTGAAAAACATGAAAAACAGTGAAACATAATATAAACCATAGCATCAAATTTATTTAAGCATGTTTATTTGAAATATCTTTGAAAAAACCCTGTAATACTCAATAAAGACAGTTGAAATTCAAATCAAGACATTTCAAGTATTTTCATTGTAAACACTGTAAAAAGTGATTAGAATAGGAGATTCGTAGTGAGAAATAACCTACACAAATAACAGTGAATATAATTTACTGTGCACTACTAATAAAAATGAAAGTATCTGGCTCTCTTAAACTACACTGTAATAGTGGTTACAACTACACAATAAAGCTGGGAAAACGTACTTACGTTTCATGGTGAGGTCTCAGCAGGCTAGGCTGAAGAGAGGTGGCCGAAGTTTGGAAATCCGAGCCAGGTGCCCAGGGATTCCAGTTCCTGAGAGCACGGGCCTCGCTCCGCCGCCGGGGGGCCTCGCTCCGCCGCCGGGGGGCCTCGCTCCGCTGAGGTGTCCTCTTCGGAGCCTCAGGCGCAACACCACTCTCAAGCTGGTGGATGAAGCTGTACTGAGAGAAAAGGACCTGAGTGGTCTATTTATAAACTATGTATTCAAATGAGGACTCCTGGAAAAACCATTTTGATTGGATTATAAAGACTCATTTTGATTGGGTGTTTAAGACTGCAGTGTCATCCAATAGGGGACTCCAGTTTTCAGCCAATCAAAATGAGTCTTACACAAGCCTTCATTTGAATACCTGGTCTATAAATAGGCTTCTCAAGTCGCATGCCATAGTTGTCTTCCAGGCCAAAGCAGAGAAGCTGTAACGGTGTTGTGCCAGGCTCGCCACCCCGGCTGTTTGCCCGGAATCTCCGTTGAGCTCAACGCCCAGTAGCTAAGTGCCCAGCTCCTCCACGGAGTGAGGCCCCTTTCTCCAGCTCCTCCGCGAGCCGGCTGTGGCGGCGGCAGAACGAAGGCCTCTGTGGCAGCAGCGGCGGTAGTGGTGGCGGAGCTAGGCCACCAGAAGGCGGCGGCGGCACGAAGTCCACCTCCAGGACCCTGGCGGCAGTGGAGCTAGGCCACCCAGCGGTGTCGGCAGAGCTAGGTCTCCTGCAGTCGGCCACAGCAGTGGCAGTGCCAGGCCCAGGACTGCGTTGGAGCGAGGCCCCGTGAGACCCCCCCGGGTTGAGGCGGAGTGAGGCCCTCTGGCCGCATCGGGGGTGGAGCGAGGCCAGGGCCTTCAGGAGATGCGTTTTCCTGGGCACCTGGCTCATATTTCTAAGACTTTGGCCACATCTCCTCAGCCATGAGATCAGGATCCAGCCTAACCACGGAACACTGTAAGTACATTTTCTGCTCTGTAGTGTATTTGTAGAGTTATGTAACCATTGGTAGAATTCAGCTGTGAATCCATCATGTCCTGGATTTTTGTTCTTGGGAGGGGAGGAAGACTTTAATTGCTGATTCATTGCTACTCATTATTGGTCTGTTAGGGTTTCTATTTCTTCCTGATTCAAGTTTGGGAGCATTGGAAGTATCAAGATTTTATTCTTTTCTTCTAGATTGTCTAGTTTGTTAGCACAGAACTGTTCATAACAACCTTAAATTATCTGTTGTAGTCCACGGTATTGGTTGTAATGTATCCATTTCATTTCTGATTGATCTAAATTAAATTTTTTCTCCTTCTCTTAATCAATTTGGCTAGTGGTCTATCAATTTTTAAAATATTTTTTAAGAGAAAAATTATTTTATTTATCTCTTTTCAATTGTATTTAGTTTTGCTCTAATCTTCATTATTTGTTTTCTTTTGCTAGTGTTGCGTTTTGTTTATTTTTTTCTACTGCCTTGATGTGTGTGTGACTATAAGTTGTTAATATGTGATCTTTCAGTCTTTTTAATGTTAGACGTTAAACACTATAAATTTTCCACTAGGGATAGCTTTAGCTATTTTTTCTGTATTTTTTTCTTCTACTGCCACATAATGGCCTGAATGTGTTATTCTAAGATTGTCTCAGCAGAGAAATAGAATGAGGTTGTTAATCTCCTTGTGCTGGCCTTTGTGTTCATAGTCTATCAATAACTGAATCTTCTTTTGTAATAGTAGTAAATGTAAGTTTGAGACACTTTTAACCCAAATGTTCTTCCTTTGTAGTTTGTCTTGTCCTAGCAAACATCTCTCTGATTAGGTTAGGATTTCCCTGGTATTCCAATGTATTACATTGAAATCATATTATTCTGTTTTTAATCTAAAAATGATCAATTTAGTATGACTATTATATCATTAATATTTGACATCATAATTTATAATGGTGTACATTTTATAAAGCAGAAAAACTATAATTTATTTAGTCTGAAATATTAAGCTCTTTCCAAAATTTCACTCTTACGGATAGTATGTGGTACAGAAATGTTTGAAATTCTCTCTGAAAACATCCTTAGGATATGTTTCTGTTAGGAATATTATTAGGCCCCAATTCTGCACATTTTAATAGTTCAGGTACATATTATCAAATTGTCTTCTAAAAAGTTATTAGTGTGTACTCCCATCACAACTGTATAAAAAGGTTTAAGAGTGTGTGTGTGTGTGTGTGTGTGTCTTGGTGCTTTTTTTTTCTTTTTGAGTTGGAGTCTCACTCTGTTGCCCAGGCTGGAGTGCAGTGCCACGCTCACGGTCACCACAGCCTCAACCTGCTGGGCTCAGGTGATCCTTCCTCCTCAGCCTTTCAAGTAGCTGGAACTACAGGCGTGGGCTACCATGCCTGGCTTATATTTTTGGTTTATTAGAGAGACAAGGTTTCACCAAGTTGCCCAGGCTGATCTTGAAACCCAGAGCTCAGGCAATACTCTCACCTGGACCTCCAAAAGTTCTGGGATTATAGACTTGAGCCACTGTGCCCGGCCTGTCCTGTGTTTAGAAAGAGGACACGGTCCTGGTCTCTGCTTTCCCAGGAGGGAGGCACAAACTGGTGGACATTGTTCCTAGCAGGACATACTCTTGTGGAGTGGAGACACCGTGTGTGTGGTGCATGGTGTGCACAGTGTGAGCTGCACTGCTGAGGTGCGGGATGTGGTCTCCCTGGGCCTGGTGGCTGGTTGCTGGGGATGTCTGCCAGCATGTGGTCCCCTGGAGGCTGAGGTGGCTCTGTCTTTGCTGGCTGCTCTCCAGGGTGGGCCATTACTCCCAGTACAGTGCAAGGAGCCCAGCTGTGCAGAGCTGGTGGGAATGCTGCCTCTGCAGCCTTCTTGGTGGGTGACGACAGGCACGTTAGCCCAGCGCCTCCAGGTCCTGGTCCATGAAATGGAGTGGCTGTCTGAGGCTCTGAGCAAGAGTGTCCAGTGCAGCGGGCATGTGACGCCTTCAGCAAGGGCCAGTCTCAGAGCAAACCCTCAGCCATGGCAGTGACGGGGCTCAGGGTGTGCACAGGCTGGCCTCCTAGCTCCTGGACCCCTAGGTTGAGCTGCAGAGCACAGCATGACCCATCACTGCACTTGGGTGGGTCACCTTTTCCTTGGTGTCAGCCGCCTCCCTGGGTGACTGAGGAAGGGCTTTCACATTTGCAAAGGGGTGAAAAAACTTTAGGCTCTGGTTGGGCGTTTCACTACATGGAGGTGACCCTGTGGGGTGCATTTTTGGAAGAAGGAACCTGCACGTTCAAGCATTTGGCAGCAGTTGATTGACAAGTATGCTGTCTGGGGTACCTTGGATTGGCAAAGGGCAGGATTTGAGGCAGCCCCGCCCTCATCTTTATCTGCTTTGTCCTGCCTTTGTTCAAGGTCACCCCGATGGGTCTCAGATCAGGAAACTGAACGGGGTTTTCTCTCAACTTCCAGGCTGGAGATTCTAGATGGGCTCCTTACCTCTGTAGTGCATGTTTTCAAATTCCCTTCATAGCTTCATAACAGGACTGGGACTTTGTTCTTTAGGGTAAGACTCCATCCTAGAGTGGGTGGTGAGGCTGAGAAACCGCTAAATCCTTGACTTTGGCTTTTGAGCAGCTACCTGGAGAGCCTGACCCTGGGAAGGGCCTGATGGTAATTGGAAGTAATTGATTACTTATCCTTTTCTGCTCCTGGGTCAGAGATGGTTGAGAGAAAAACAGTATTGAAGAGTAGTGTTTTATTTTATTTCATTTTAATTTTTTATTTTTGAGTTGAAGTCTCAACCTGTCACTCAGGCTGTAGTTTAGTGGCACAATCACGACTCACTACAGCCTCTACCTCCTGGGCTCAGACCATCCTTCCCTCTCAGCCTCCTGAGTAGCTGAGACTACAGGTGCACACCACCATGCTCAGCTATTTTTTAAATTTTGGTGGGTAGAGTTATGTTCTCGCTATGTTACCCAGGCTGTTCTTGAACTCCTGGGTTCAAGCAATTCTCCCATCTATGCTTTCCAAGGTGCTGGGATTACAAGGCATGAACCACTATATCTGGCCTGTTTATTTTGCAGCAACACCTCAGTGCTCTGGGGTCCAGTCAGGCCTTCCCAAGCGTTCTCTTCACCTTTGATGCCTCTTCTTTCTGAAGGAAGAAGCCAGCATCACCTCTCTGCTGGCTGGTTGTACACAGCAGGCACAGACCTTGCTTTCTCTGGGCAGATCTGAAATTTGAGCGCCCAAGCACAAGCTCTCCTTCCCTGAATGGCACGACACTGGCAGCCGCGCTTGCCCTGATGATCTTTCTCAGAAAGGAAGAAGTCATGTTGGGTGTGAACCCTATTTCCTAGGCTGGCCTGGTGCTGCTGCTGGTCTCTGAACCTTGCTTGCTGTTGACCGGCGCCTCCTTCTGCCTATGCCCCATCTTGGTGACATTGCTCTCCTCCCACAAAGAACATTCACCTTTAACCAAAACAGGGAGTACCACTTAGCTCTGAAGTTGGCAGGGCAAGGCCACATTCTCCCCTGTTTTTGGCTAGGTGTTGCCCCTAGGACCCTTCAAGAGAGAAGGTTGCTTGAGCAAGTCATTGCTCCCTCCAGTGTGACCTGCTATAGCTCCTGGCTCTATAGGAGCCCCACAGAATAGCCTCTTCTTCCAGGATGCCCTGTGAGTCTCTGGTTGGATTCTCTAGATGAGAGAGGTAGTATTCACATGTGTGCACAGAAAAGGATCAGGAAAATAAATGCTGGCATCAAGTTCCCTGCTCCTGTTTTAAGTCCAGGCCAGGTCACGAACCCTCCTGGGTTTGCAGGCTGTGTCATCTCCCTAGGAACTGTCTTGACTTTCCTGGTTCTGCCCCTTTGCCATGGATGCCCATTTGCCTCTGCAAGTCAACAACAAGCACTGTGACAGTGGGGGCAAGAGACTAATGAATCCTGAGTACTAGTGTTGAGATGCTTTGTTGAGTGAGAGAAGGGGCCATTATTTATTACCTATGGTTAACCTAAATCATACTCTTGGGTTTATTAACCTCACTGAGAAACTGACAGCTGGAATTCAAGCACAGGTGTCTTTGTCATGCTCCCCCCCCCCGCCATAACTTTTCCATGCTTCATCTACTTGGAGACTGTTTAGAGGGTGACACCCAAAGCCTGTCCGGAGGTTGTCACTGGCCTTGCTCTGGGTCTTCCAAGACCAGTGTCCTTCCCTCAGACTGGAGATGGCTGAAGTCACTGGCTTTGCCCACTCCATACTCTGGGAATGTTTACCAGGAGCAGAGCCATTCCAGTGATTCTGTCTTCACTTGGCATGGGGTGGGGGTGGGGCCACAATATTCCAGAAACAGAGCACCCTCCCTGCTATCTACTGGGGTCCTGGGGAGGGACAGTTCTGAGCACATGCCTCCAAAGCTGAGCATCTCAGCCTTTCTCGGGGAAAGTGTGTGACCTGGAGGGAGCCCTGTCCTGGGAGAGGGAGACCCACATCCCATCACACTTCTTGCCTGGGGAAGAAGAGGAGGCTCACTCGCTCAAGATGCAGGTGGGAGATGGTCACAGGATCCAAAGGGCTGCCGATGGCCCACCCAGCAGTTCCATCCTGTGGTGCTGTGTATATATACCAGGGATGCCAAAAAAATTTATACAGGCCAGGCTCACTCCCAGCACTTCAGGAGGCAAAGGTGAGAGGATTGCTTGAGTCCAGGGGTTTGAGACCAGCCTGGGAAACTTGGTGAGATCTCATCACTACAATAAATCAAAAAATTAACTGGGTGTGGTGATGCATGCCTGTGATTCCAGCTACTTGGAAGGCTGAGGTGAAAGGATCTCCTGAGCCTAGGAGGTTGAGGCTGCGATAATCTGTGATCTCGTCACTGCTCTCCAGCCTGGGTGACAGAGACCCTGACTGAAAAAAAAAGAAAAATTCAGCAATGGTGGTCTGGTTCCTCTCATCTCCTTCATTGTCTCTGATTCCAGCAGGGAAGGGTTTTCCAATTTTAAGGAAATTCATGTGGTTGGATCAGGACTACCCTGGTCATCTGGAATGGTCCCCACCTCAAGGTTATTAGCTTTAATCACACCTGAAAAATTTGCTTTGTCATGGGAGAGAACATATTCACAGGTACCAGGAATTCATATAAGATGGCTCTGACTGGTCTTCTTCTGACTTAGTGCCCCATAGGGTTGCTATGAGACTTAAGGTCATCGATACCTATAAGGGGCTTAAAATAGTACACTGGGCTCTGAAACTGGAGGCATTCAACTGTTACCTATCAAAGGTCAGCCTAGAAGTATCTGGCCTATGGTAAACTCTCAGTGACTACACAAAATGTCATGCTTTATTTAGCCAGTTCGTTTTTGTTCACATTTCCTATTATTAGGTATTACTTTTTAAAAATAAGTTATTGTTGTTATCATTATTTTGGTATCATAATATT
>NW_007149978.1:0-926 GCF_000164805.1 Carlito syrichta | reverse complement strand
TGGAGTCACAGACACATGTCACCCATGTGCAGCTGATTTTTAAAAAAATTATTGTGGAGATGAAGTCCTGTCATGTTACTAGGCTGGTGTCGAACCTATGGCAATCCTCTCGCCCCCACCTCCCAAAGTGCTGGGATTACAGGCATGAGACACCATGCCTGGCTATATCATTTTTTTTTAATTGAGAAAAACAAAATTTAGAGACACGGTCTCTGTCACCCAGACTGGAGTGCAGTAGCACTGTCATAACTCACTGCAGCCTAGATCTCCTGGACTCAAGCAATTCTCCAGTCTCAGCCTCTCAAGTAGCTGGAACTACAGGCAAGTGCCACCATACCTGGCTAATTTTTAAAATTTATTGTGGTTATGGAATCACAATTTGTTGCTCAGACTGGTCTAGAACTCCTTGCCTGAAGCAATCTTCCTGTCTTGACCTCCCAAAGTGCTGGGATTACAGATGTGAGCCAAGGCGCCTTGGTCTGTCCTGAGGTTTTGAAAGAAGGTGCTGTGGTGAGGCTTCTTATTTTTAACTTTTGAAATTTTTTTATTTTAAAATTATGGGGTACATTTCAGGGTTGATATACAAATATTCACTGTGTAGGTACCCTTGTTGATGAGGTGTGCCCTCTTCCCCAGGCAGATTTCCACTACTGTCAATCCCACCTCCCCAGCCACCCTCTGCTCGGCAGTTTCCCGCTACTGTCAATCTTTTTTTTTATAGTATTGAGGTGGTTGTTCAAGGTCCACTTATGAGAGAACATGTGATTCTCAGTTCTTTGTTTCTGTGGAAAATCATTCAGTATTACAGACTCTAATTCCATCCAGGTTGCTGCAAAGTTCATGATTTTGTTCTTCTTTTTGGCTGTGTAATATTCTATTATGTATATATACCACCTTGTTTTTAATCCTCTTTGCTGGGCAGCACG
>NW_007149977.1:0-965 GCF_000164805.1 Carlito syrichta | reverse complement strand
TTCATGATTTTGTTCTTCTTTTGGCTGTGTAATATTCTATTATGTATATATACCACTTGTTTTTAATCCTCTTTTGCTGGGCAGCACGGTTGGTTCTATGTTCTTGCTATTGTGAACAATGCTGTGATAAACATACGTGTGCATGTATCTTTTTTTTATAGAGTGATTTGAGTTCTTCCGAGTATATTCCCAGTTAGGGGGATTGTGGGGTCATATGGAAGGTCAATTTTAAGAATCTTTAGGAATTGCCACACTGTTTTCCACAGAGGCTGTACTAGTTTACACTCCCACCAACAGTGTAGAAGTGTTCCCTTTTTGCCACATCTTCTCCAGCATCTGTTATTTTTTGAGTTATTGATGATGGCCATTCTTACTGGAGTTAGGTGGTATCTAAGTGTAGTTTTAATTCGCATCTCCTCGATGACTGGTGAGGCTGAACATTTTTTCATGTGTCTGTTGACTGCTCGAATGTTCTTTTGAGAACTGTCTATTCATATCTTTTGCCCACTTTGTAATAGGGCATTTGTTTTTTTCTTTTCAGCACATTTGAGTTCCTTGTAGATCCTAGATGTTAGGCATTTGACAGACATGGAGTTAGCAAATATTTTTTCCCAGCCTATGGGCTGTCTCCTTGCACTCTTGATGGTTTCTTTGACTTTGCAGAAACTTGTCAGTCTGATGAGGTCCCACTTATCTATCTTATCTCTTATGGCATGGATGTGAGCCAAGGTGCCTTGGTGTCTTCTGAGGTTCTGAAAAAAAAAAAGTGCTGTGGTGAGGCTTCTTGCCTACGGGCCTGAGAGTATCCCATGGACCCTCTGGGGACTTTGTCATGTGCCTTCCTGGGGGAGAAGGCTCTCCAGTCCTGCGTTTCACAGAGAGTGTTCCTGTCTGGTGGCACCATCCCCAGGCCCTGCCATGGGATCTGACACCCAGTAAGTTCCCAGTCATCTCAAGAGAAAATG
>NW_007149976.1:0-810 GCF_000164805.1 Carlito syrichta | reverse complement strand
GGGGAGAAGGCTCTCCAGTCCTGCGTTTCACAGAGAGTGTTCCTGTCTGGTGGCACCATCCCCAGGCCCTGCCATGGGATCTGACACCCAGTAAGTTCCCAGTCATCTCAAGAGAAAATGAATTTCTCAAGTGACGTGGCATCCCTTCATATGACTAATTTCATCCCAGCTCTGATTTCTGGCTGGCCATTTGTGAGGCTCCGGTGGGTCCGTTAGCTACAACAAATGAGTTGTGGCCAGGAGTGGTGACCCACGCTTGTCATCCCAGCAGTCTGAGAGGCCAAGACAGGATTGCTTGAACCAAAGAGTTTGAGACCAGCCTGGCCAACATAGTGAGACCTTGTCTCTACAGAAACACTAGCTTGGCATGGTGGTGCATGCCTGTAGTTCCAGTTACTCAGGAGACTGCAGAGGGAGGATCCCTTTAGCTCAGGAGGTTGAGGTTGCAGTGAGCTGTGATTGAACCACTGCATTCCAGTTCGGCTTAAAAAATAAAATAAAATACAATGAAGTAAAAAAAAATTGCAAGCCATCGAAGTCTGAATGAGAAAGCTGATATGTGTTGAGGGCTGAGCCATGGGTTGTATTTGTTTTGTTTTGTTTTTTGAGTTGGAGTCTCACTCTGTGACCCAGGCTAGAGTGCAGCGGCACACTCATGGCCACTGCAGCCTTGAGGTGCTGGGCCCAGATGATCCTTCCACCTCAGCCTTCCAAGTAGCTTGAACTACAGCCATGTGCCATTATACCTGACTAATTTTTTGATTTATTGTAAAGACAAGGTCTTGCCTTATTGCTCAGGCTGATCTCAGA
>NW_007149975.1:2182-3471 GCF_000164805.1 Carlito syrichta | reverse complement strand
GGTGATGCATGCCTGTGATTCCAGCTACTTGGAAGGCTGAGGTGAAAGGATCTCCTGAGCCTAGGAGGTTGAGGCTGCGATAATCTGTGATCTCGTCACTGCTCTCCAGCCTGGGTGACAGAGACCCTGACTGAAAAAAAAGAAAAATTCAACAATGGTGGTCTGGCTCCTTTCATCTCCTTCATTGTCTCTGATTCCAGCAGGGAAGGGTTTTCCAATTTTAAGGAAATTCATGTGGTTGGATCAGGACTACCCTGGTCATCTGGAATGGTCCCCACCTCAAGGTTATTAGCTTTAATCATACCTGAAAAATTTGCTTTGTCATGGGAGAGAACATATTCACAGGTACCAGGAATTCATATAAGATGGCTCTGACTGGTCTTCTTCTGACTTAGTGCCCCATAGGGTTGCTATGAGACTTAAGGTCATCGATACCTATAAGGGGCTTAAAATAGTACACTGGGCTCTGAAACTGGAGGCATTCAACTGTTACCTATCAAAGGTCAGCCTAGAAGTATCTGGCCTATGGTAAACTCTCAGTGACTACACAAAATGTCATGCTTTATTTAGCCAGTTCGTTTTTGTTCACATTTCCTATTATTAGGTATTACTTTTTAAAAATAAGTTATTGTTGTTATCATTATTTTGGTATCATAATATTTATGTGAACACCTTGATCATCATATTAGTTTTTGAGTCAGAGTCTCACTCTGTCACACAAGCTGGAGTGCAGTGGCACACTCACAGCTACTGTAGCCTCGACCTGCTGGACTCAGGCAATCCTTCCATCTCAGCCTTCCAAGTTGTTGGAGTCACAGACACATGTCACCATGTGCAGCTGATTTTTTAAAAAATTTATTGTGGAGATAAAGTCCTGTCATGTTACTAGGCTGGTGTCGAACCTATGGCAATCCTCTCGCCCCCACCTCCCAAAGTGCTGGGATTACAGGCATGAGACACCATGCCTGGCTATATCATTTTTTTTAAATTGAGAAAAACAAAATTTAGAGACACGGTCTCTGTCACCCAGACTGGAGTGCAGTAGCACTGTCATAGCTCACTGCAGCCTAGATCTCCTGGACTCAAGCAATTCTCCAGTCTCAGCCTCTCAAGTAGCTGGAACTACAGGCAAGTGCCACCATACCTGGCTAATTTTTAAAATTTATTGTAGTTATGGAATCACAATTTGTTGCTCAGACTGGTCTAGAACTCCTTGCCTGAAGCAATCTTCCTGTCTTGACCTCCCAAAGTGCTGGGATTACAGATGTGAGCCAAGGCGCCTTGGTCTG
>NW_007149975.1:0-824 GCF_000164805.1 Carlito syrichta | reverse complement strand
TCTGGTGGCACCATCCCCAGGGCCTGCCATGGGATCTGACACCCAGTAAGTTCCCAGTCATCTCAAGAGAAAATGAATTTCTCAAGTGACGCGGCATCCCTTCATATGACTAATTTCATCCCAGCTCTGATTTCTGGCTGGCCATTTGTGAGGCTCTGGTGGGTCCGTTAGCTACAACAAATGAGTTGTGGCCAGGAGTGGTGACCCACGCTTGTCATCCCAGCAGTCTGAGAGGCCAAGACAGGATTGCTTGAACCAAAGAGTTTGAGACCAGCCTGGCCAACATAGTGAGACCTTGTCTCTACAGAAACACTAGCTTGGCATGGTGGTGCATGCCTGTAGTTCCAGTTACTCAGGAGACTGCAGAGGGAGGATCCCTTTAGCTCAGGAGGTTGAGGTTGCAGTGAGCTGTGATTGAACCACTGCATTCCAGTTCGGCTTAAAAAAGAAAATAAAATACAATGAAGTAAAAAAAAATTGCAAGCCATCGAAGTCTGAATGAGAAAGCTGATATGTGTTGAGGGCTGAGCCATGGGTTGTATTTGTTTTGTTTTGTTTTTTGAGTTGGAGTCTCACTCTGTGACCCAGGCTAGAGTGCAGCGGCACACTCGTGGCCACTGCAGCCTTGAGGTGCTGGGCCCAGATGATCCTTCCACCTCAGCCTTCCAAGTAGCTTGAACTACAGCCATGTGCCATTATACCTTACTAATTTTTTGATTTATTGTAAAGACAAGGTCTTGCCTTATTGCTCAGGCTGGTCTCAAATCCCTAGGCTCAGGCAGTCTTCTCACTTTCACCTCCCAAACTGCTGGGATTATAGTCGT
>NW_007149974.1:0-768 GCF_000164805.1 Carlito syrichta | reverse complement strand
GAGGCTCTGGTGGGTCCGTTAGCTACAACAAATGAGTTGTGGCCAGGAGTGGTGACCCACGCTTGTCATCCCAGCAGTCTGAGAGGCCAAGACAGGATTGCTTGAACCAAAGAGTTTGAGACCAGCCTGGCCAACATAGTGAGACCTTGTCTCTACAGAAACACTAGCTTGGCATGGTGGTGCATGCCTGTAGTTCCAGTTACTCAGGAGACTGCAGAGGGAGGATCCCTTTAGCTCAGGAGGTTGAGGTTGCAGTGAGCTGTGATTGAACCACTGCATTCCAGTTCGGCTTAAAAAATAAAATAAAATACAATGAAGTAAAAAAAAAATTGCAAGCCATCGAAGTCTGAATGAGAAAGCTGATATGTGTTGAGGGCTGAGCCATGGGTTGTATTTGTCTTGTTTTGTTTTTTGAGTTGGAGTCTCACTCTGTGACCCAGGCTAGAGTGCAGCGGCACACTCATGGCCACTGCAGCCTTGAGGTGCTGGGCCCAGATGATCCTTCCACCTCAGCCTTCCAAGTAGCTTGAACTACAGCCATGTGCCATTATACCTGACTAATTTTTTGATTTATTGTAAAGACAAGGTCTTGCCTTATTGCTCAGGCTGGTCTCAAACCCCTAGGCTCAGGCAGTCCTCTCACTTTCACCTCCCAAACTGCTGGGATTATAGTCGTTCCTGACTGGGTTGTGTTTTGAAGAGTCCCAGGTTTGATTCCTGCTTCTGTCCCTTGCTGGCCATTGCAGGACCCTAACCGGGTCTCATCCT
>NW_007149973.1:0-760 GCF_000164805.1 Carlito syrichta | reverse complement strand
CCTTGTCTCTACAGAAACACTAGCTTGGCATGGTGGTGCATGCCTGTAGTTCCAGCTACTCAGGAGACTGCAGAGGGAGGATCCCTTTAGCTCAGGAGGTTGAGGTTGCAGTGAGCTGTGATTGAACCACTGCATTCCAGTTCGGCTTAAAAAATAAAATAAAATACAATGAAGTAAAAAAAAAATAGCAAGCCATCGAAGTCTGAATGAGAAAGCTGATATATGTTGAGGGCTGAGCCATGGGTTGTATTTGTTTTGTTTTGTTTTTTGAGTTGGAGTCTCACTCTGTGACCCAGGCTAGAGTGCAGCGGCACACTCACGGCCACTGCAGCCTTGAGGTGCTGGGCCCAGGTGATCCTTCCACCTCAGCCTTCCAAGTAGCTTGAACTACAGCCATGTGCCATTATACCTGACTAGTTTTTTGATTTATTGTAAAGACAAGGTCTTGCCTTATTGCTCAGGCTGGTCTCAAACCCCTGGGCTCAGGCAGTCCTCTCACTTTCACCTCCCAAACTGCTGGGATTATAGTCGTTCCTGACTGGGTTGTGTTTTGAAGAGTCCCAGGTTTGATTCCTGCTTCTGTCCCTTGCTCGCCATTGCAGGACCCTAACCGGGTCTCATCCTCTTAATTTCTTCATCTCTGTGAAATAGGGACAGTATGAGTACTGGACACACAGTGTCATTGTGCAGGGGCCAGGCCATGTGCACAGATCCCCCCTACTCAGATCTCTCTGCCTCAGTTGCCCCATGATTTTTTTTT
>NW_007149972.1:0-770 GCF_000164805.1 Carlito syrichta | reverse complement strand
TGGCATGGTGGTGCATGCCTGTAGTTCCAGCTACTCAGGAGACTGCAGAGGGAGGATCCCTTTAGCTCAGGAGGTTGAGGTTGCAGTGAGCTGTAATTGAACCACTGCATTCCAGTTCGGCTTAAAAAATAAAATAAAATACAATGAAGTAAAAAAAAAATTGCAAGTCATTGAAGTCTGAATGAGAAAGCTGATATGTGTTGAGGGCTGAGCCATGGGTTGTATTTGTTTTGTTTTGTTTTTTGAGTTGGAGTCTCACTCTGTGACCCAGGCTAGAGTGCAGCGGCACACTCATGGCCACTGCAGCCTTGAGGTGCTGGGCCCAGGTGATCCTTCCACCTCAGCCTTCCAAGTAGCTTGAACTACAGCCATGTGCCATTATACCTGACTAATTTTTTGATTTATTGTAAAGACAAGGTCTTGCCTTATTGCTCAGGCTGGTCTCAAACCCCTGGGCTCAGGCAGTCCTCTCACTTTCACCTCCCAAACTGCTGGGATTATAGTCGTTCCTGACTGGGTTGTGTTTTGAAGAGTCCCAGGTTTGATTCCTGCTTCTGTCCCTTGCTGGCCATTGCAGGACCCTAACCGGGTCTCATCCTCTTAATTTCTTCATCTCTGTGAAATAGGGACAGTAGGAGTACTGGACACACAGTGTCATTGTGCAGGGGCCAGGCCATGGGCACAGATCCCCCCTACTCAGATCTCTCTGCCTCGGTTGTCCCATGATTTTTTTTTAGTCAGTCTCTCACTCTGTTGCCCAGGTTAGAGTA
>NW_007149971.1:0-790 GCF_000164805.1 Carlito syrichta | reverse complement strand
CCAGCGCTGGTGCTGGGATTACCCTGACCTTACTGAGAAGCACATCACCATGGGGGTTGGTGCATCCCAGGCATCCCACCAGCAGGCTCGCCCAGTGGCCTGAGTCACAGAGGTTCCTGGCTCAGCCAAGGCTGTCCTGCTTCCTCCCTGGACAATCAGAGTTCTCCTTTACTGAGCACTTACTAAGGGTCAAGGCTGCCAGGTGGGTTACAGGCATCTTTTCACTGAAGTTGCTTTGTCAGTTCCTGGGCAGGTAAGCCCCTAATCTCCCTGGTTTTCTACAGTAAAAAGTGGCTCATCTCGACTGAGAGTCCCTGGGTGCCGGGTCCCAGGGTCACCTCCTGATAACACTTTAACACCATAGTGGCTGTGGTTATCATTATCCCAGCTTTCATGGGGGTCAGCATTTCTGGGCTGGTCTGCCTGTTCTCCCTTAATCATGAAGCCATCAAGCCATGTGGGGAGATGGAGCTGATGTGTATTGGGTGGGGGGACCTGTGTGTCCATGACCCTGGTGCAGGAGCTCTGGCCACTGCAGCATGCTGTCCCCACTCCTGGACTTGATGGCAACAGAGTATCTGCTTTTGAGATGGGCACTGGGGAGAGGGTGGGATTGCCAGGTACAGACAGGAACTGCTTAGAGGATGCTTGGGAGAAGAGCTAGTGAATGATGGGGACAAATGGCAGTCACTGAGGGAGGTGGCTGAGTCAAGACTAAGGCTGACCTGGGAGGGTCTGACCTTCCCCCGAGAGAGCCAGGCCTGGAAATCCTCCTTCTTGTCCCCTTCCC
>NW_007149970.1:0-751 GCF_000164805.1 Carlito syrichta | reverse complement strand
GGCTCGCCCAGTGGCCTGAGTCACAGAGGTTCCTGGCTCAACCAAGGCTGTCCTGCTTCCTCCCTGGACAATCAGAGTTCTCCTTTACTGAGCACTTACTAAGGGTCAAGGCTGCCAGGTGGGTTACAGGCATCTTTTCACTGAAGTTGCTTTGTCAGTTCCTGGGCAGGTAAGCCCCTAATCTCCCTGGTTTTCTACAGTAAAAAGTGGCTCATCTCGACTGAGAGTCCCTGGGTGCCGGGTCCCAGGGTCACCTCCTGATAACACCATAATGGCTGTGGTTATCATTATCCCAGCTTTCATGGGGGTCAGCATTTCTGGGCTGGTCTGCCTGTTCTCCCTTAATCATGAAGCCATCAAGCCATGTGGGGAGAGGGAGCTGATGTGTATTGGGTGGGGGGACCTGTGTGTCCATGACCCTGGTGCAGGAGCTCTGGCCACTGCAGCATGCTGTCCCCACTCCTGGACCTGACGGCAACAGAGTATCTGCTTTTGAGATGGGCACTGGGGAGAGGGTGGGATTGCCAGGTACAGACAGGAACTGCTTAGAGGATGCTTGGGAGAAGAGCTAGTGAATGATGGGGACAAATGGCAGTCACTGAGGGAGGTGGCTGAGTCAAGACTAAGGCTGACCTGGGAGGGTCTGACCTTCCCCCGAGAGAGCCAGGCCTGGAAATCCTCCTTCTTGTCCCCTTCCCACACAACCATGTTTTGGTGGCCAAGAGGAGCCCCCTACAGGGTATGGGAGCTG
>NW_007149969.1:0-803 GCF_000164805.1 Carlito syrichta | reverse complement strand
TATCATTATCCCAGCTTTCATGGGGGTCAGCATTTCTGGGCTGGTCTGCTGTCTCCGTTAATCATGAAGCCATCAAAGCCATGTGGGGAGATGGAGCTGATGTGTATTGGGTGGGGGGACCTGTGTGTCCATGACCCTGGTGCAGGAGCTCTGGTCACTGCAGCATGCTGTCCCCACTCCTGGACCTGATGGCAACAGAGTATCTGCTTTTGAGATGGGCACTGGGGAGAGGGTGGGATTGCCAGGTACAGACAGGAACTGCTTAGAGGATACTTGGGAGAAGAGCTAGTGAATGATGGGGACAAATGGCAGTCACTGAGGGAGGTGGCTGAGTCAAGACTAAGGCTGACCTGGGAGGGTCTGACCTTCCCCCGAGAGAGCCAGGCCTGGAAATCCTCCTTCTTGTCCCCTTCCCACACAACCAGGTTTTGGTGGCCAAGAGGAGCCCCCTGCAGGGTATGGGAGCTGCCTTCTCAGCTCTTCACAGTTTACAGACCATTTCACAGGCATGATCTCTCCCTTGAGCAATTACTTGGGAAGCTGAGCCCCAGTTTTATGGAAGAGGGAGCAGGCCACCTTAGGGAGGGGAAGGATCTGGCTGGGATCCGTCCACCTACCATGCTCCTTCTAGCTCAGGGCAGTACCCGAGCTCCGTGTTCCCAAAGCAGAGCTCCCTGCACAGGGATGTCTCCAGTAGTGTCATCGTCATACCCCAGCTTTGTAGGGCCCTGGGTAGGGATCTCAGGGTGAGGTCAGTGGACAGAGCTGATCTAGGCTTTGGGACATCAGAGGGAAGACAGCGT
>NW_007149968.1:0-841 GCF_000164805.1 Carlito syrichta | reverse complement strand
CTGCTTAGAGGATGCTTGGGAGAAGAGCTAGTGAATGATGGGGACAAATGGCAGTCACTGAGGGAGGTGGCTGAGTCAAGACTAAGGCTGACCTGGGAGGGTCTGACCTTCCCCCGAGAGAGCCAGGCCTGGAAATCCTCCTTCTTGTCCCCTTCCCACACCCAACCAGGTTTTGGTGGCCAAGAGGAGCCCCCTGCAGGGTATGGGAGCTGCCTTCTCAGCTCTTCACAGTTTACAGACCATTTCACAGGCATGATCTCACTCCCTTGAGCAATTACTTGGGAAGCCGAGCCCCAGTTTTATGGTAGAGGGAGCAGGCCACCTTAGGGAGGGGAAGGATCTGGCTGGGATCCGTCCACCTACCATGCTCCTTCTAGCTCAGGGCAGTACCCGAGCTCCGTGTTCCCAAAGCAGAGCTCCCTGCACAGGGATGTCTCCAGTAGTGTCATCGTCATACCCCAGCCTTGTAGGGCCCTGGGTAGGGATCTCAGGGTGAGGTCAGTGGACAGAGCTGATCTAGGCCTTGGGACATCAGAGGGAAGACAGCGTCATAGCTTGGGCTGATGGACATGTAAGGGACACAAGACCACTAAAGGGTCTTGAGATCAGAGCTGAATGGACACCCCCAGAAGGAGCGAAAAGGACTGTGGCCAGGCACAGTGGCTCACACCTGTAATCCTAACACATTGGGAGACCAAGGTGGGACAATTACTCGAACCCAGAAGTTCAAAACCAGCCTGGGCAACATATGAGACATCATCTCTACAATTTTTTTTAATTGAAAAAAATCACCTCAAGCCGGGCTCGGTGGCTCAGCCTGTCATCCCGCGCCTTTGGGAGG
>NW_007149967.1:3577-6944 GCF_000164805.1 Carlito syrichta | reverse complement strand
GGAGGATCCCTTTAGCTCAGGAGGTTGAGGTTGCAGTGAGCTGTGATTGAACCACTGCATTCCAGTTCGGCTTAAAAAATAAAATAAAATACAATGAAGTAAAAAAAAAATTGCAAGCCATCGAAGTCTGAATGAGAAAGCTGATATGTGTTGAGGGCTGAGCCATGGGTTGTATTTGTCTTGTTTTGTTTTTTGAGTTGGAGTCTCACTCTGTGACCCAGGCTAGAGTGCAGCGGCACACTCATGGCCACTGCAGCCTTGAGGTGCTGGGCCCAGATGATCCTTCCACCTCAGCCTTCCAAGTAGCTTGAACTACAGCCATGTGCCATTATACCTGACTAATTTTTTGATTTATTGTAAAGACAAGGTCTTGCCTTATTGCTCAGGCTGGTCTCAAACCCCTAGGCTCAGGCAGTCCTCTCACTTTCACCTCCCAAACTGCTGGGATTATAGTCGTTCCTGACTGGGTTGTGTTTTGAAGAGTCCCAGGTTTGATTCCTGCTTCTGTCCCTTGCTGGCCATTGCAGGACCCTAACCGGGTCTCATCCTCTTAATTTCTTCATCTCTGTGAAATAGGGACAGTAGGAGTACTGGACACACAGTGTCATTGTGCAGGGGCCAGGCCATGGGCACAGATCCCCCCTACTCAGATCTCTCTGCCTCGGTTGCCCCATGATTTTTTTTTAGTCAGTCTCTCACTCTGTTGCCCAGGTTAGAGTACAGTGGCATGACCACAGCAACTGTAGCCTCAACCTGCTGAGCTCAGGCGATCCTTCCACCTCAGCCTTCATAGTAATTGGAACTACAAACACATGCCACCATGCCCGGCTAATATTTTTGATGAATTGTAAGGACAAGATCTCACCAAGTTGCTCAGGCTGGTCTTGAACACCTGGGCTCAGGAAGTCTTCTCGCCTTCACTTCACAAAGTGCTGGGATGACAGGCATGAGCCACTGCACCTAGCTGCTTCATAATTTTTGATGGTCACCCATGCTCCATTCTGGAAGTATCAGGTGTTCAGGGGAGCAGGGCTGCAAGCAGAGACAAAGGCAGCCAGAGCCAGGTGACATGTCCCCTCTGCAGCTGACAGGGACCTGCAAGGATGGGGCATATGACCCACAGGACGCCCGTCTGGTCACCAGCAACCTGGCTCCTTTGAAGTGGCTTTCAGACCCATTTTGTAACTTGATTTGGGAAGTGGTATCAAAGGGCATGGGCTGCTGTTAGTCGCCATCTGGGCCCTGCAAATTACTTTAAGTGGGATGGAATCGATCCTCCCTCCCTGGACTCTTGCCCAAGGTCCAGGCCCCATTGCAATGGGAGCCTCCCCTGGGCAAAGGAAGTGAAAAGCTTCCCGGGAGTCCAGCCCTCCTTTTTCTTGCGTGAATTCTCCTTTCTCCTGGGGGTTACGGCCGTGGGCTGAGAAATGAACCTGCAATAGGTTGATGAGTGTGAGGGGTCGGATCAGCCAAGAATGAACAACCGCCCATACCGAGGCTTTTCAAGAACTAGGAATCTGTGCCTGATATATATGTTTTTCCTTTTCTGTCTTTTTTTCCTTCTTTTTCTGTATTCCCAACACTGCTGGGCAGCACATCCTCACATCTTAATCGGCACCTGCGTGAAAGCCGTCATGGGTTTAGGCCCTGCAGCAGGAGGAGGATTCTCTGTTTTATAAGATGCTACCAAATCACTGTCAGGAGCAACCATGCCCATCATGCTCCTTCCCATGGGCACATGAGCCTCACTCTCCCTACCTTGTCACCCATATCTGGTAGGTCGGAGTTTTGCTTTCTGCCAATCTCATAAGTGAGATGCATTTCTGGTCGTTTCCCTGACAGCGAAGATCAGAGCTGCCTGCCCTCACCCATCCCTGTGGAAGGACCTCCAAGGCTTGGGGGAGTCCTCATGGCCCCCCTGCCCGAGCTCAGCTCCCTGGATGATGGGTCGGGGGTCTGTCTCCTCCTTGGTTTCGTTTCTCTCAATGTTTCCTACCCCAGTTCCCTCCTGTTGCTTGTGAGGTCAGTTTCTGAAACCCCCCCGCCCCGCCCCAGAGCACTTTTCTGTGACTTGCTGCAGGTGGACTGAGTTCTCTGGGACACTGTCGCCTACACCTTTGGTGCCATTTTTCCTTTGCGTAACCAACATCATGGAATCATGGAGCACTTTACTCAGCACAGGACACGGAGACATAGACATGGCTTCTAGGACTCTCACTGCCCCCGTCTCCCCATCTCCTCTGGGTTCTGGGGAGAGAACCTCCTGTACTAAGGGACTAAAGCTCCCAGCCTGACCATGGGTTGGAGAGGAGAAGGCATGACTGTGTCCTAAGACTGTGGAGACAAGCACAGCTCTCCCCGAGGCAGTGCCCCCAGGGATGTGGGTGTGGACCCTGCCAAACCCTGGAGGCCAAGTCGCTGCCATCTACTGGAGCACAGGCCCACATGTACCAGGGAGGGGCCTCATGCAATTGGCCTTTCAGCCCAGGTTTATTTGCCAAGCTTGTTGATGAAATTATTATGCACCAGTCATTCAGTCAACTCTTGAGTGCCTAACATGCCAGACATTTCCTAGGTGTAGGGGCTCTAATAGCAGCAAAACAGATGTCACTCTGTCCTTGTGGGCCACATAGTCCAGTGGGGGACACCGGCCAGGGTTTGGTATTTGTAGGAAGGTGAATCCCATGCCCAGAAAGCATCTCCCAGGCTTCAGGTGTTTCCAGGTGGCCTTGGCCTTGTCACACTAGATGGTGGCCATCCCTGTTGCTTTGGGAATTGCAGTCTGTCTGAGAATGTGCTAATTCCAGAGAAAAGGAAAGAGCTGAGCCCATGGAAGAATGACCACATCATTCAATGGGAATGAAAAGAAGAGCTTGGTGGGTACAGTGTCTCACTCTTATCATGCCAGCACTTTGGGAGGCGAAGGCAAGAGGATTGCCTGAGCCCACGGTTTTGAGACCAGCCTGGACAACATGATGAGGCCTTGTTTCTATAATACATTTTTTTAAAAATTAGCCAGGTGTAATGGCGCATGCCTCTGGTTGTAGCTACCTGGAAGACTGAAACAGGATTGCCTGAGCCCAGCAGGTCGAGGCTGTGGTGGCTGTGAGCATGCCACTGCACTCCAGCCTGGGTGACAGAATGAGAATCCAACTCAGAAAAAAAAAGAGCTCACAGTTATCGAGCACTTACTGTGTGCCAGTCCCCCTCACAAGAGCTTTGTACAAGTGAAGCAGGCAGGCATAACCCTGTTTAATGAAGAAGGGAGCCGAGGAGAGTGTGGCATTTCTTCTGAGAGCCTTTCAGGGGTCCGAGCCTGGGAACAGCACCTTCCTTTGATCTGTAAGTGTCTGCTGTTGATCAAAAC
>NW_007149967.1:0-3227 GCF_000164805.1 Carlito syrichta | reverse complement strand
TCTCTTTCCTCTTTCTCTTATGCCTGTACTCTCCCTCCCCACCCCCTGTCACTGCCCATCCACCTCCTCTGCCTATCGCTCCTCCCTGTGTTAACTGACCCTACTTCCTGTCCCTGGTCTCCCCTGCCTGGCACCCAGACCCACAGCACTGTCCTAGCACCTCCCATGGTGAGACCCGCAGGGGTGACCTTTAGCAAGTGACACGGACACCAGAAACTTGTCCTCTCCTCCAGAACTCTCCCTGCCCTGGAGTCGTCTCTTCCTCCTGGTGGGTGCAACAGTGTGAGCCCCCACCCAGCAACGGGGCCAGCGCTGGTGCTGGGATTACCCTGACCTTACTGGAGAAGCACATCACCCTGGGGGTTGGTGCATCCCAGGCATCCCACCAGCAGCTCGCCCAGTGGCCTGAGTCACAGAGGTTCCTGGCTCAGCCAAGGCTGTCCTGCTTCCTCCCTGGACAATCAGAGCTCTCCTTTACTGAGCACTTACTAAGGGTCAAGGCTGCCAGGCGGGTTACAGGCATCTTTTCACTGAAGTTGCTTTGTCAGTTCCTGGGCAGGTAAGCCCCTAATCTCCCTGGTTTTCTACAGTAAAAAGTGGCTCATCTCGACTGAGAGTCCCTGGGTGCCGGGTCCCAGGGTCACCTCCTGATAACACCATAGTGGCTGTGGTTATCATTATCCCAGCTTTCATGGGGGTCAGCATTTCTGGGCTGGTCTGCTTGTTCTCCCTTAATCATGAAGCCATCAAGCCATGTGGGGAGATGGAGCTGATGTGTATTGGGTGGGGGGACCTGTGTGTCCATGACCCTGGTGCAGGAGCTCTGGTCACTGCAGCATGCTGTCCCCACTCCTGGACCTGACGGCAACAGAGTATCTGCTTTTTGAGATGGGCACTGGGGAGAGGGTGGGATTGCCAGGTACAGACAGGAACTGCTTAGAGGATACTTGGGAGAAGAGCTAGTGAATGATGGGGACAAATGGCAGTCACTGAGGGAGGTGGCTGAGTCAAGACTAAGGCTGACCTGGGAGGGTCTGACCTTCCCCCGAGAGAGCCAGGCCTGGAAATCCTCCTTCTTGTCCCCTTCCCACACAACCAGGTTTTGGTGGCCAAGAGGAGCCCCCTGCAGGGTATGGGAGCTGCCTTCTCAGCTCTTCACAGTTTACAGACCATTTCACAGGCATGATCTCTCCCTTGAGCAATTACTTGGGAAGCTGAGCCCCAGTTTTATGGAAGAGGGAGCAGGCCACCTTAGGGAGGGGAAGGATCTGGCTGGGATCCGTCCACCTACCATGCTCCTTCTAGCTCAGGGCAGTACCCGAGCTCCGTGTTCCCAAAGCAGAGCTCCCTGCACAGGGATGTCTCCAGTAGTGTCATCGTCATACCCCAGCCTTGTAGGGCCCTGGGTAGGGATCTCAGGGTGAGGTCAGTGGACAGAGCTGATCTAGGCTTTGGGACATCAGAGGGAAGACAGCGTCATAACTTGGGCTGATGGACATGTAAGGGACACAAGACCACTAAAGGGTCTTGAGATCAGAGCTGAGTGGACACCCCCAGAAGGAGCAAAAAGGACTGTGCCCAGGCACAGTGGCTCACACCTGTAATCCTAACACATTGGGAGACCAAGGTGGGACAATTACTCGAACCCAGAAGTTCAAAACCAGCCTGGGCAACATATGAGACATCATCTCTACAATTTTTTTTAATTGAAAAAAATCACCTCAAGCCGGGCTCGGTGGCTCAGCCTGTCATCCCGCGCCTTTGGGAGGCTGAGGTGAGTGAATTGCCTGAGCCCGCGGGTTCGAGACCCGCCTGGGCAGCAAAACCTCATCTCTACAATAAATCAAAAAATCAGCCGGACATGGTAGCGCACGCCTGTAATTCCGGCTACTCGGGAGGCTGAGGTGGAAGGATCGCCGGAGCCCAGCAGGCGAGGCTGTGGTGGCCGGGAGCAGCCACTGCACTCCAGTCTGGGCGACAGATTGAGACTCCGACTCAAAAAAAAAAAAATCACCTCAATTGGTGGTTCATGCCTGTAGTCCTAGCTACTTGGAAGAATCATCTGAGCCCAGGAGGTAGAAGCTGTGGTGAGCTGTGACCACAGCACTGCACTGTAGTCCTAGCTGAGGTGAGGATCATCAGAGCCCAGGAGGTATAGGCGGTGGTGAGCTGTGACACCACTGCACTCCAGCCTGGGTGACAGAGCAAGACCCTGACTCAAAAAAGGCCTATAGGGAGGGTGCCGTAAGCCCCAGAGCAACCTTTGCTGTGCAGTGTCATGCCTGGACATGGCCACACTCACACCTCTCTTTTGTCCCTGTCATGGCTGTCTAGCATAGAGCTGCTGGCTCCATTTTGCAGATCAGGAAGCACATCCTGAAAGCAGCTGAGTGGGGGCTTAAGCCCAGGGCTGCCCCTAAAGCCTCTTCTCTTTCCACCCTGTCCTGCTCATTGGAAAGAATATTCTGGAAAATGCAGGTGCAACTGGGGAACAGAACGTGGCTTGCCATTCTCAGCCATGAGACATCCCCAAGACCCCTCCTCTGAGCCTCAGTTGCCTTTTCTGAGAATGGGGCCACACATGACAGTTTGCGTCCCAAGATGTCCTCGGGAAAACAAAACCAGAATGCTTTTAGTGTTGCGCTTAGATGTTTATTATAAAATCATCAGTTTTCTTCTATGAGGTCTGACTTGTGTCAGCCTCCACAGAGGTCTTGGGTCTGTGCTACCCAGGCAGATTCAGAAGGGTTGCCTGGCCTCCGTGGGCCCCAGGGAGGCCTGGGAGGCTGTAGTTAAACCATTCCAGCTGAGATGGAGGGACTGGTTCACTTGTCTTAGAGACTCATACATGGCCAGGCATGGTGGCTGATGCTTTTCATCTCAGCACTTTGAGAGGCGGAGGTGAGAGAATTGCTTGAGCCCAAGGGTTCAAGATCAGCCTGGGCAACTTGGTGAGACCTCATTTCTACAATGAATCAAAAAATTAACTGGATGTGGTGGTGCATGCCTGTAGTTTTAGCTACTTGGGAGGCTAAGGTGAGAGGATTACCTGAGCCCAGCAGGTTAAGGCTGTGGTGGCCATGGGTGTGCCACTGTACTGCAGCCTGGGCAACAGAGTTAGACTCCAACACAAAAAACACAACTCAACCCCTGTCTTTTCCTATGATAAACAGGCACATTTTGGGTACTTAAGTTTATGCTGTTTTTTTTTTTTTGAGTTGAGGTCT
>NW_007149966.1:0-882 GCF_000164805.1 Carlito syrichta | reverse complement strand
CCTCAGTTGCTTTTTCTGAGAATGGGGCCACGCATGACAGTTTGCGTCCCAAGATGTCCTCAGGAAAACAAAACCAGAATGCTTTTAGTGTTGCGCTTAGATGTTTATTATAAAATCATCAATTTTCTTCTATGAGGTCTGACTTGTGTCAGCCTCCACAGAGGTCTTGGGTCTGTGCTACCCAGGCAGATTCAGAAGGGTTGCCTGGCCTCCGTGGGTCCCAGGGAGGCCTGGGAGGCTGTAGTTAAACCATTCCAGCTGAGATGGAGGGACTGGTTCACTTGTCTTAGAGACTCATACATGGCCAGGCATGGTGGCTGATGCTTTTCATCTCAGCACTTTGAGAGGCGGAGGTGAGAGAATTGCTTGAGCCCAGGGGTTCAAGATCAGCCTGGGCAACTTGGTGAGACCTCATTTCTACAATGAATCAAAAAATTAACTGGATGTGGTGGTGCATGCCTGTAGTTTTAGCTACTTGGGAGGCTAAGGTGAGAGGATTACCTGAGCCCAGCAGGTTAAGGCTGTGGTGGCCATGGGTGTGCCACTGTACTGCAGCCTGGGCAACAGAGTTAGACTCCAACACAAAAAACACAACTCAACCCCTGTCTTTTCCTATGATGAACAGGCACATTTTGGGTACTTAAGTTTATGCTGTTTTTTTTTTTTTTTGAGTTGAGGTCTCACTCTGTTGCCCAGGCTGGAGTGCAGTGGCACCATCACAGCTCACTGCAGCCTTGACCTCGTGTGGACCTCGTGGGCTCAGGTGATCCTCCTCCCTCAGCCTTTCAAGTAGTTGAGACTACAAGTGCATGCCATGGTGGCCAGCTAGTTTTGTGATTTTTTTTGTTTTTCTTTTTTTGTGGAGATGGGTTCTTGCTATGT
>NW_007149965.1:0-757 GCF_000164805.1 Carlito syrichta | reverse complement strand
CTCCATGGTCCTCATCTGCAAAAGTCAGACTCTCTTGAACACTTTTATTGGGGACAGTTGAGAGAATAGATAGTGACCGCTGTTTATTTAGTCTAGAGTTTGGGTTTTCATGACATCCCATGTTTCTCTCCAAAAGATGAGAAGTAGGGTCTGCCTCCAACCTGAGTGGGAGCCCAAATTCAGGAGATGCATGCTCTTGTCTACTCAGCTGGCTTTTGTAAGAAGGGTCATTTCCTAAGCTTCACCGTTGGCCACCACTGGTGTTACTGTTATAACCATCACCATCATTGCATTTTGTCTCTTTCTCTAGATGTTAATCCACATCACAGGCTCACCTGGTATGGCATTTTGATGTTTCTTGAAGAGTTTGTCACTGCTTACCTCTGCCTAAGCTCCCATTGCCATTTCTGTTTTGCACATGTGAAAGCACTGGTTCAGAGACGCCACATGACTTGCCCAAGGTTGCACAGCTCGGGGGGAGGGGCAGAACCCACACTGTGCTCTCAAGTACCAGGACAAACAAGCCATGAGTCTGGTGGGAAGCCGTCTTCAGACTCCAGTTTCCGGGACATTTTAGGGTATCTTCTGCAGGCCAGGGGGGCACAGACTCCATTCTGTAGATGAAGAGACTGAGACACCAGGGGAGTGGCTTGCCTCGGGCCACAGGACTCTTTCCCCCCTCACTGTCCCTGCCATTGGGAGAGGATGACCTTTCTGGCCCTGGGAGGTTTGTCCTGCTGCTCACACTGCTGTGACC
>NW_007149964.1:0-733 GCF_000164805.1 Carlito syrichta | reverse complement strand
GTGGGGACAGAGGCGAATGGAGATGGCAGTGGGAGGGGGGTTGAGGAGGAAGGGCAGGCAGAGGTGTGCTGTCCAACAGTGGTGTGCAGAATGGCGGGTGAGTGAATGGATCAGGGTAGGGGAGGTCCCCCTCCCATTTCAATTACATAGCTACAATTATTAGCACCTGCATTACTAGCTTAGAAAGCTGCATGCTTTCTGTTCTGTGTGTTCCTCCCTTTGGGGAAGACAGTGCAGGTTTAAAGATCTCTTTTCCAGGTGTGGAAACTGAGCTCGGGAAGGGGAAGCTAGGTGCCAGAGGAGAGCCAGGATCTGACCCAAGGACTTAGGATTTCTTTCTTCTTTTTTCATATATTTTATTTTAACTATGTGGGGTATAATTCAGGATCAGGTGTACAAGTGGACATCATACAGGTAAAGTATGGGCCTCCCTTTGGCCCCCACTGAGAAACAATGGCAGCACCAGGGATCATAGAGCTGACATGTGGGCTCCCTGGGCCAGGCCCAGCTCCAAGCATATTTTGTATTTTAATCTGAGTCCTCATAGCAAACTGTGAGGTGGCCACTGTTGAAAAGGGGACTCTAGGGACTTCAGCCATCTGTCCTTTCTACTGTCCTGTGGTGCCTCCACAAGCTCAGGATTTAGTGGGGTGGGGTGGGATGGGTTAGGTAGTTCAGGCCTGGGGGGCAACTCTGAGGCCCTAAGGCAGGAAGAGCAGGAATAAGATTAGGG
>NW_007149963.1:0-825 GCF_000164805.1 Carlito syrichta | reverse complement strand
GTATGACTCAGCAGGGTAATGCTCCAAGGTTGAGTATCTGAAGAAAGTGGAGAGGGGTTTATACGTTAGCTAGGTAAAGGAGGTGGGGTCAGTTTGCATGGCCATACGTTTTTTGTTTGTTTGTTTTGTAATTTGCAAGGTAGTATTTAGCAAAACCAGATTTTCAAAGAACAAATTGTCTCCAGGGAATACATGACAAGTAGGGGTTGTAAACAATCACTTCACAAAGAGAGGATGTGGGAGTAAAGTTGTGAATTGGTTACTATCTTGCACTTCCAGGAATGTGCCTTGTGGCTATTTAGTTTTCTCAAGCCTCATGTCTATCAGGTTTGGAGCATGCAGGTTGATCTTTAAAAGGAATAATTTTAAATGTTTTTAGCCCCTCTCTGCCACACCACCCCAGTCTGATTCCTGCCTCTCGTAGTGACTCGCCACATAACAGCAAAGTTTGGTCTGTGGAATGGGTCTCATGGTAGCACCATTGCATTGTCCAGGTTTGTGATTAGGACTGAAGCAACAGTGAGTGTAGACCTCTGAGCCCAGTGCCCTCATGAGGAGTGCACTCAGGGGACCCTCTCTCTCTGCACCTTCTCATGAATAACACTATTTTGCAGCTTAGGGGCTTTTTACATGTGTGTTTTTTCTTAATCCTGAAGCCAGTGCCTTGAGATGGGTGCAGTTAATTCACTAAATTTTTTTTGGAGTCGGGGTCTCACTCTGTCACCCAGGCTAGAGTGGTACGATCATGGCTTACCACAGCCTCGACCTTTTGAGCTCAGGTGATCCTTTTCCCTCAGCCTCCTGAGCAGCTGGGACTGTAGGCGA
>NW_007149962.1:0-821 GCF_000164805.1 Carlito syrichta | reverse complement strand
TTTTTTTTTTTTTGTTTGTTTGTTTTGTAATTTACAAGGTAGTATTTAGCAAAACCAGATTTTCAAAGAACAAATTGTCTCCAGGGAATACATGACAAGTAGGGGTTGTAAACAATCACTTCACAAAGAGAGGATGTGGGAGTAAAGTTGTGAATTGGTTACTATCTTGCACTTCCAGGAATGTGCCTTGTGGCTATTTAGTTTTCTCAAGCCTCATGTCTATCAGGTTTGGAGCATGCAGGTTGATCTTTAAAAGGAATAATTTTAAATGTTTTTAGCCCCTCTCTGCCACACCACCCCAGTCTGACTCCTGCCTCTCGTAGTGACTCGCCACATAAAGCAAAGTTTGGTCTGTGGAATGGGTCTCATGGTAGCACCATTGCATTGTCCAGGTTTGTGATTAGGACTGAAGGAACAGTGAGTGTAGACCTCTGAGCCCAGTGCCCTCATGAGGAGTGCACTCAGGGGACCCTCTCTCTCTGCACCTTCTCATGAATAACACTATTTTGCAGCTTAGGGGCTTTTTACATGTGTGTTTCTTCTTAATCCTGAAGCCAGTGCCTTGAGATGGGTGCAGTTAATTCACTACATTTTTTTTTGAGTCGGGGTCTCACTCTGTCACCCAGGCTAGAGTGCAGTGGTACAATCATGGCTTACCACAGCCTCGACCTTTTGAGCTCAGGTGATCCTTTTCCCTCAGCCTCCTGAGCAGCTGGGACTGCAGGCATGACACTATACCAGGCTATTAAAAAAAAAATTATTTTATACAGAAATGAGGTCTCCCTATGTTGCCCAGTTGATCTCAACTCCTGGGCTCAAGC
>NW_007149961.1:0-789 GCF_000164805.1 Carlito syrichta | reverse complement strand
CAAAGGAATGATTTTAAGTGTTTTTAGCCCCTCTCTGCCACACCACCCCAGTCTGACTCCTGCCTCTCGTAGTGACTCGCCACATAAAGCAAAGTTTGGTCTGTGGAATGGGTCTCATGGTAGCACCATTGCATTGTCCAGGTTTGTGATTAGGACTGAAGGAACAGTGAGTGTAGACCTCTGAGCCCAGTGCCTTCATGAGGAGTGCACTCAGGGGACCCTCTCTCTCTGCACCTTCTCATGAATAACACTATTTTGCAGCTTAGGGGCTTTTTACATGTGTGTTTCTTCTTAATCCTGAAGCCAGTGCCTTGAGATGGGTGCAGTTAATTCACTAAATTTTTTTTTGAGTCGGGGTCTCACTCTGTCACCCAGGCTAGAGTGCAGTGGTACGATCATGGCTTACCACAGCCTCGACCTTTTGAGCTCAGGTGATCCTTTTCCCTCAGCCTCCTGAGCAGCTGGGACTGCAGGCATGACACTATACCAGGCTATTTAAAAAAAAATTATTTTATACAGAGATGAGGTCTCCCTATGTTGCCCAGTTGATCTCAAACTCCTGGGCTCAAGCACTCTTCTTACCTCAGCCTCTCAAAGTGCTGGGATTAAAGAAGTGAGCCACCACCCCTGGCCTTAAAATCTTTTTAATTTCAATTTTTTAAAATGTAATAGAAACATGGTTTCACTGTGTTCTCTAGGCTGGTCTTTTGGCCTACTTCTGGCCTGAAACAATGCTTCTACCTTGGCCTCTCAAGGTGCTGGAAATTATAGGTGTGAGCTATTGCACCC
>NW_007149960.1:0-807 GCF_000164805.1 Carlito syrichta | reverse complement strand
CACCTTCTCATGAATAACACTATTTTGCAGCTTAGGGGCTTTTTACATGTGTGTTTCTTCTTAATCCTGAAGCCAGTGCCTTGAGATGGGTGCAGTTAATTCACTAAATTTTTTTTTGAGTCGGGGTCTCACTCTGTCACCCAGGCTAGAGTGCAGTGGTACGATCATGGCTTACCACAGCCTCGACCTTTTGAGCTCAGGTGATCCTTTTCCCTCAGCCTCCTGAGCAGCTGGGACTGCAGGCATGACACTATACCAGGCTATTTAAAAAAAAATATTTTATGCAGAGATGAGGTCTCCCTATGTTGCCCAGTTGATCTCAAACTCCTGGGCTCAAGCACTCTTCTTACCTCAGCCTCTCAAAGTGCTGGGATTAAAGAAGTGAGCCACCACCCCTGGCCTTAAAATCTTTTTAATTTCAATTTTTTTAAATGTAATAGAAACATGGTTTCACTGTGTTCTCTAGGCTGGTCTTTTGGCCTACTTCTGGCCTGAAACAATGCTTCTACCTTGGCCTTTCAAGGTGCTGGAATTATAGGTGTGAGCTATTGCACCCAGATTAACTCATTAAGTGTTCTAATTTTAGTGTACCTGGAGTGCTCACTGGCCGAGGCAGGCCCTGAGCCCCAGACCCTTTTGCCCTGTAAGGGAACCACTCTCCATCCCTAGAGACTCCTCCATGAATGTACATGTACAAGCTCCATGCTCACATGTATACAAGGACTCCCACCCTTAAACCTCTGGAATACTTTAATTGAAGGGTGGGGACACTGAGTATCTCTTTGCGTAATGAGTGTTTATTTCTGA
>NW_007149959.1:0-711 GCF_000164805.1 Carlito syrichta | reverse complement strand
TGGAGGGTGGGACACTGAGTATCTCTTTGCGTAATGAATGTTTATTTCTGGAGGCTTCTGGGGCCTCCACTCCAGGCTGATTGTGGGTTGGATGCTTTTATTTTTTTGGTTTGGAATCTCACTCTGTGGCCCAGGCTGGAGTGCAGTGGCATGTTCATGGCCACCCCAGCCTCAACTTGCTGAGCTTAGATGATCCTTCCACATCAGACTTCCAAGTTACTGGGACTACAGGTGAATGCCACCACACTTGGATTTATTGTAGAGACAAGGTTGCACCAAGTTGACCAGGGTGGTCTCGAGCTCATGGGCTCAGGCAATCCTTTCGCCTCTGCCTCCCAAAGTACTGAGAAGACAGGCATGAGCCACTATGCCCAGCTGGTTAGATGCTTTTTACAGGAATGAGTGCCTACCCGCTGGTGGCAAAGGGACTGGTGTGGAGGAGGCCAGGATCTTTGTTGAATGAAAAACAAGACCTGGAAAAACGGGCCCTCTCTTGAAAGCCCAAGAATGCACAGGGCCGTGACAGGAGCAGAGGGGGAGGCTCATTCGTGAGACTCAGAGGGGATGGGGATGGGGAACTCAGGATCAGTCCTGGAAGGTGAGAGTCTCCCCTGATGGGCACAGAGTGGGCTCGTGAGATGACACTGGCTGACAGGAAGGAGCATGACTGAGGCGCGTTGTGGTCATGTGAAGACATGGGGTGGCTTTGTC
>NW_007149958.1:0-780 GCF_000164805.1 Carlito syrichta | reverse complement strand
ATTGTGGTGGAACCTCAAGGCATCCTTCAGTCTCACCCTGGTGCATCCAGATAAGGAGTGAGCGCTATCCTTGTGCAGCTGCCTGGGGTCCCACGGCAAGTTCTGGGAGAGTGTGTGCACTTGGCCTCCATTTACTCTGGTGAAGTCTAGTCTGTCTCCTGCACTGATGTTGGGTGGGTGCCTGTAGTCAGCTGGACACTGCCTCGAGAGAACACTTTGTGTGAGAGGCCTGGAGTCCGTGGTCTTGGGGTGCATGTCCTCTTCTGTGCTGACCTTGTTCACACCTGTACCCAGTTGACAGTCATGTATAGGAAAGAGTGGAACTTGTACATGCATGTGTGGGAGCTTGTGCATGTGTGTGGGGGAGTGTGGAGCTTATACACATGCGTGTTGGAGTGTGGCACTCTAGAAATGCTTGTAGAAGGACCACTCGGCTGACTCAACACCTAGGTTGCACATTTTTCCAAATTGCAGCTGGCAAGAAGTCCGCATCTCTCAGGACCACGTGGGAGAGGCCGCAAAGCCCCTGCGTGACACACAGTCAGTATCTGTGTAGTTTCATTCACCTCCAGGCCGTTCATCCCCACTGGCTGCACCCTGACCCCTGTTCCCTGCCCCAACCTGGTCTCCGAAGGCAGGGGTCTAGGCCCTCGCTGCTTGAAGAGGTGCTTACAAGTCCACCATCTGGTCAGGGTTGTTTGTGTCAGATGAGCTCTTGAGACTGCCTGTGTCTCTTTCCATGGAAATTTCCCAGTTTCCTACGCCAGTCCTGCCCCTGGG
>NW_007149957.1:5285-8537 GCF_000164805.1 Carlito syrichta | reverse complement strand
ACTACCCAAAAAGCCTTTCCAGAAACCTGAACAAGTTATTTAAACTCTCTGAACCTCAGTTTTTCATATTAGAGGCTTGTTCTTAGTGTGAAATGAGAAACTCTGCAGAGCTTAGCATTTGATCCTGGACATTATGAGCCCTAAGAAATGATAGCTATTGCCTGCTGGGCATGGTAGCTTACATCTGTAATCCCAGAATTTTGGGAGGCAGAGGTGAGAGGATTGCCTGAGTCCAGGGGTTTGAGAGCAGCCTGGACAACTTGATGAGACCTCGTCTCTACAACAAATCAAAAAATTAGCCAGGTGTGGTGGCACACATGTGTGGTTCCAGCTACTTGGAAGACTAAGGGGAGGGGATCGCCTGAGCCCAGAAGGTCAAGGCTGTGGTGGTCTTGAGCATGCCAGTGCACTCCAGCCTGGGTAACAGAGTGAGTATCCTACTCAAAAAATAAAATTAAAATAGTAATAAGAAAAAAGAAATGACAGTTATTATTAACACTACTTAGATAAATGCTCCAGACTAACTTTCTTTCTCTGCTCCCAAGAGGCTTTAAAAAAAAAAAAACAAGAACGTAGCCAGTTGTGGTGGCCCATATCTGTCATCCCAGCACTTTGGGAGGTGGAGGTAGGAAGATTGTTTGAGCCCAGAAGTTTGAGACCATCTTGGGCAACATAATGAGACCTCATCTCTACAGAAAATCATCTAGGCATGGTGACACATGCCTGTAGTCCCAGCTACTCAGGAGGTTGAGGCAGAAGGATCACCTAAGACCAGGAGGTCGAGGTTGCAGTGAGCTTTGATCGTGCCCCTGCATTACAGCCTGGGTGACAGAGTGAGACCCCCAACTCAAAAAAAAAAACAGGTTTTCCTGTCTCCCCACAAAGAATCAGTGTCAGGGTCACATGGGGCTGAGGGAGCACACGAAGGCCATGAAACCAAGCTACAGACCACACTTGCTTCAAGACCTCCGGCTCCAAGACTGGCTGTGACCCTCACTCCTCATCTCTAAGGAACAAATTACGCATGCCCTGTCCCCAGGTGTGCCTCCAGGATAAAACCAGATGTGCACCAAACAGGTGCTTCCCAGACCACAGGGCCCCAGGAAACATACATAGAAATCACAGGAGCACCTTGAACCAGCATGGCTGTAGCAGGCCCTTGACTATGGATGGTCCTCAAAACACATTCAACACACACAGTGACCCCAGGAGGTCAGGAGCAGATTCAACCATTGTTCCCATTTCGCAGAAGTAGAAACTGAAGTTCAGAGGGGCTAAGAGGCTTCCTGACTCCCAAGGCAAAGCCAAGACTGGATCCCAGCCTTGTAAGCTGATGCCCCTCCCTCCTCCTTGTAAGGGACGGCAGATGGGTGGGGGAGAGCTAATGACACAAGAGACAGAACATTGACCTCTGCAGAAAAGAACATCTTTCCAAGGCTGCCAAGCTGATGGATGTTTTTAATGTTTCTAACCACACACACAAAGCAAGATTCCATGAAAATTACAGAAATCAAAATTTCCAAGTCTCTCTCAGGAGCCACCAGGAGTCCCAGAAGCCATCAGGGGCATGAGGCTCTGAGCCCAATGCCAAACATGAGGGTCACAGACCCGCCTCGACACTCATCTGGCCAGCAGTAGGGTCACTACCCACTCACAGAGAGGAGTTCAGGACTCACTTGGCCACTGCAAGGAAACCTGCTCAGAAATCCAGCAACCAGCTAGGCACAGGGCCTCACGCCTGTAACCCCAGTACTTTGGGAGGCCCAAAGCAGGAGAACTGCTTTGGTCCAGGAGTTCAAGAACAGCCTAAGCAACATAGCAAGACCCAATCTCTACCAAAAAAATAAACAAACAAGGAAATTGGCCAGGCATGGTGGCTCAAGTCTGTCATCCCAGCACTTTGGGAGGTGGAGGTGAGAGGATTGCCTGAGCCAGGGGAATTCGAGACAAGCCTTGGCAACTTGGCCAGGGCCCTTGGAGGTGCCATGTAAGGGTGATAGTTTGAGGAATGGAACCCCTGGGCAGGCTGCACTGCAGGGTGTCAGGCTGAATGCCTCATGTCACCAGGAAGCAAAAAAGCTCAGAGCCAAAGCGGCCAGACCTCTTGGGAGATGGCTGGGTGGGAGCTGAGGCTCTGCCACTTCCTTCCTGCATGCCCTCAAGGAACAGAGCCACCACTGAGCTCTGGGCCTAACCTGTGATGTGGGATCAGGACAGACCTCCTGAGTGCCCACGGGCACTGACCTGACTGGCACATGACACACGGGACGACGCGAGGGATGCCGGTGGTAACAGGGTCAGAAGTCACAGGCTCACCTGTGCCATCCTTGCCAACAAACCTCAGGGGATACAAGAGTCTCCTGAAGCCTGCTTCTGGGGTCTCAAGGAAAATGGGGGTCGGCAGGAGGACCATAACCCCATTTTAAACTAAAAAGCACTCCTTCAAGAGTTAGACATATAGGGCCTGAATGTGAGATGTCAGCTGGGCCTTATTTCTGGAAGGTCAGCACTTTGGAAGACCGAAGGGGGAGGGCTACTTTTTTGTTTTTGTTTTTAAGTCAGATTCTCTGTCGCTCAGGCTGGAGTGCAGTGGCACTCACAGCCACCACAGCCTCAACCTGCTGTGCTCAGGCAATCCTTCTGCCTCAGCCTTTCAAGTAGCTGGAACTGCAGACCCACACCACCAAGCCCAGCTAATTTTTGTGTGTGTGTGTGTGTGATTTATTGTAGACAAGGTCTCTCCAAGTTTCCCAGGCTGGTCTGCACCCCCAGGCTCTGGCAATCCCCTTGCCTTGGCCTCCCAAAGTGCCGGGATTACAGGCTGAGTCAGTGCACCCAGCCAAGGGAGGACTACTTGAGACCAGGAGTTGGAGACCAGCTGAAGTCACACAGCAAGACCCAGACTCTAATATAAAAAATTCAAAAAAATAAAAACAAAAACATAGCTGCTAAAGCAATTTGAGGCTTAAAGTAAGCAGGAATGCTTCAAACAGCCACCTTCTTATTTTACTGATGAAAAGAATGATCCTCAAAGCAAAAGACTCACCAAGTGTGGTGGCTCATACCTGTAATACCAGCACTTTGAGAGGTGGAGGCAAGAGGATTGCCTGAGTCCAGGGATTCAAGCCAAACAGGGTCCACAAGGCCTCACCAAAGCCTGGTGAGAAGAACCAAGGGGATGCTGAGTGAAAGTCTAGTCCCAGGAAGGGGACGGTGACCCTCAGTTCCTCAGTTCCCTAAGACTCATGTCCA
>NW_007149957.1:0-4495 GCF_000164805.1 Carlito syrichta | reverse complement strand
AATTAATCTGGCCGGGCTCGGTGGTTCAGCCTGTAATTCCATGCCTTTGGGAAGCTGAGGTGAATGGATTGCCTGAGCCCGTGGGTTCGACACCCGCGTGGGCAGGCGAGACCTCATCTCTACAATAAATCAATAAATAAAAATTAGCCGGGCGTGGTAGCGCGCGCCTGTAATTCCAGCTACTTGGAAGGCTGAGGCAGAAGGATCACTGGAGTCCAGCAGGTCGAGGCTGCGGTGGCCGGGAGCGGCCACTGCGCTCCAGTCTGGGCAACAGAGTGAGACCCCAACTCAAAAAAAAAAAAAAGAAAGAAAAAGAAAATTAAATCTGTATGAGGAAACTTTTACTAGAAACTATGGTGAGGTATGATCACGCCACTGCTCTCCAGTCCAGGTGCCAAAGTGAAACCCCAACTCAAAAAAAAAAAAAAAAAAAAAAAAAAAACCATACTGGCAACATAGTTAGACTTCATCTCTACATAAAATAAAAACAGCCGAGTGTGGTGACATGCTGAAGAGGAAGGATTGCTTGAGCCCAGGATATGGAGACCAGACTGGGAAACACAGCGAGACCTTGTCTCTACAAAAGAATAAAAAATAAATTAGCCTGGTGTGGTGATGAGTGAGTGTACTCAAGAGGCGAGGTGGGAGGATCACTTGAGTCCAGGAATTCAAGGCTGTAGTGAGCTGAGATCACACCACTGCACTCTAGCCTGGACTAGAGTAAAACTCTGCCTCCAAATAAATATAAAATTAAATTAAATTAAAAATAAAAGCCTTCTGAACTTCTCACACGAGTCCCCAGTCTCGCAGGGAAGGAAGCTTCCAGCTGGAGGGCAGAGAAAAGGCTCCAGGCATTAATGACAGATAGGCTGGGGCAAACAAGGCCCAGAATTCTCCCAGCCCCACAGGATGCGGTGAGTGGAGCAGCGAGAGAAAATCAGAGAGAGCCATCTAGAAACACAAACAACACTGCAAGGGAAAAGCCCACGCCACACAGGGACTCTTCACTCATGGTGCCTACGAGCCCACGACTGGCAGGAGGAATCGTGTCTCAAAGCTTCTGGAAGGAAAATCCTGCCTTGCTCCTGAGGTCAACCTAGGGGGTCAGGAATTGAGCCTGGTGTCCTGGAGGCCACATGGCTGACTCAGGCATTGCATGAGACACAGGGGACAGGGTCTTGCCATCCTGACCCTCCACCGAGGCCCACGCTGAGCCACGCTACACACAAGACTCAGTGTTGACACTCGCTCACTCCCAGTCAAGGTCATGTTGCAACTGACTGGACTTGAGGGCAGCTGCAGGGAAAGCAACAAGCTCAGCCAGGGAAACCGCCAAGGTCAGCATTGCCAAAGACAGTTGGTAAACACACAGATGAAAAGAAATGTTGGCCTTACCAGGGATGGAAAAATAGAAATCTCTAAAAGGAGAGCATTTTGCACCCACTGAATTTTTATTTTTTAAGCTAATAATGCCCAGTGTGGATGAGATTGTGATGAAACTGGCATGTTCGCAGGGTGAGGAAGGCAGTGTAAACAACCCTCTTTGAAAGTCATTTGGCAATATGGGACAAGAGTCACAGAACAGGACCCTGAGACTCAAAAGCCTTCTGCTGAGAATCTACCCAAAGGATTTTCCACAGAGTGAAAACTTACAAGCACAGAGATGCTCATGGCATCCAGAGGTGTAAACACAGCAAAATACTAGAAGCTCTATCATTTTCCCTAACAGAGAATTGCTTTAGAATGCTGTGTAGCAACTTGATGAATCATTACACACTGCAAAAATGATCATGCATAAGATGTTAAATTTATTAAGGTGGAAAAATGTGTACAAAATAATGTCACACTGAAAAGAGATCACAAATTAGTTCCAGACACCCCTATCTATATAAAATCATTACTTAATGTATAGAGAGAACATACCAGATATATGAAAACAATCTGATTTTTTTTTCTTGTCCATTTCCATTCTTTGGACTTACAGTGTTGGTGTTGGATACAATGGCTCACACCGGTAATTTCAGCACTTTGAGACATGGAGATGAGATGATTGCCTGAACTCAGGGGTTCAAGATAAGCCTGAGCAATATGGCAAGACCTTGTCTCCACAATAAATTAAAAAATTTAGCCAGCACAATAGTGCATGCCTGTGGTTCTACCTACATGGAAGGCTGAGGCAGAAGGTTCGCCTGAGTCCTGCAGATCGAGACTGAAGTGGCCATAAGCGTGCCACTGCCCTCCATCCTGGGCAAGAGAGTGAGACTCTGACTCTAAAACATAAAAATAATAATGTTGTTGGTGCCATAAATGACATCAGCAATGACGACGATGATGATGATGATATTTTATTGGTAAAACTCCACTAACACATAAAAAAGAGGCTAGAGCTCCAGGGCACTGGAAACAGAATTCAGGATACGAAAAGTGCTCAGACTCAGAGGCACTGAGGACCAAGTCAAAGAAACATGAGCCCTGACCAGAGAACAGAACCCTGGGTGACAGAGTGGTCACACATGCACGAGGTCAGCCCTCCAGCTTCCCGCACACACGGTATATCTGGCCACCTCAGCTTTGTGAAGCTTTGTGAGATTCGTACCTCTTCCTCCTTTTCACAACACCTGGACTGTCTCAGAGGAACAGAAAAGCCCAGATCTGTGTGTATTTACAAACTCAGCTCTAAAATACAAAGCAGCAGGCTGAGGAGCCTAGACATAATGCAAACATGGAATTTTCCTAAAACTAGGTCTTTCTCCAAATGGCAACCTTCACCAGATTCCACACACGGTACTCAAGGTAATGAGGATCTTGAATCTCCTGGGGGGGACCCTGGTGGTATTTCCAGTGAGGACCCCAATCCCAACAAGCAGCTGTCCCCCCACCGACAACCAAGGCAGGGACAGTCGAGACAGGAGTATGCTTTGAGATCACAAGAAGTCTAAGTAAGAACTCTAACACTGACAGCCCTATGCCTTTGGGTATGTTCCTCGCCCTCATGAGCTCAGTATTCACATCCATACAATGGGGACCATTCAGAACCTTCTTCCCAGGAGCACCATGAAGAAGAAGCTCTAAGAAGCACAGCTTGGGGAGTGGTAGGCACCTGCAGACTGGGGGCACTCTCCTTTATTCTTGTTCCTGCATCCCCTGTCTGGTGAATCACAGGTGCAATGTGACAAGGAAAGTCCTACAGATGAGTGACTAAAAGCAGTTTAGCCCTGGATGCCATGAAGGTCACCGGGGAGTGTCAAGAAGTCTGGATGCCCAGTCTGACCCAGCACAACTGTGTCCTGGTGTCTGAAGGTGAGACCCTAGTGCAGCTATTTTGAAAACGTGACTCCAGTGTGCCACTGGGCCGGGGCACATGGAATTCAAGCCAGAGCAGCCAGGGGTCACCCCCTAGTCCTGAGCCAAGAGAGCACAAGGCGGGGGTCTTCCTTAACAGCTTAGGCCATGGTTCAACAGCTGCTCTTGAAATCATCCACTGGGTGTGGGGGCTCATGCTTGTAATCACAGCACTCCGGGAGACCAAGGTAGGAGGACCACTTGATCCCAGGAGTTAGAGACTGGCCTGGGCAACATAGCGAGACCTCGTCTCTACAAAAATAAAAATAAAAAAATAGGTGTGATAGTATGTGCCTGTAATTCTAGTCAATTGGGAGCTGAGGTGGAAGGATCACCTGAACCCAGGAGGACAAGGATGCAGTGAGCCTTGATCATGCCACTGCACTACAGCCTGGCGACCCAACTCAAAAAAAAGAAAAAAAAAGAAGATGATCAGGCCCAGGGGCAGGACTGGCGTAGGAACTGGGAAATTCCATGGAAAGAGACACAGGCCGTCTCAAGAGCTCATCTGACACAAACAACCCTGACCAGATGGTGGACTTGTAAGCACCTCTTCAAGCAGCGAGGGCCTAGACCCCTGCCTTCGGAGACCAGGTTGGGGCAGGGAACAGGGGTCAGGGTGCAGCCAGTGGGGATGAACGGCCTGGAGGTGAATGAAACTACACAGATACTGACTGTGTGTCACGCAGGGGCTTTGCGGCCTCTCCCACGTGGTCCTGAGAGATGCGGACTTCTTGCCAGCTGCAATTTGGAAAAATGTGCAACCTAGGTGTTGAGTCAGCCGAGTGGTCCTTCTACAAGCATTTCTAGAGTGCCACACTCCAACACGCATGTGTATAAGCTCCACACTCCCCCACACACATGCACAAGCTCCCACACATGCATGTACAAGTTCCACTCTTTCCTATACATGACTGTCAACTGGGTACAGGTGTGAACAAGGTCAGCACAGAAGAGGACACGCACCCCAAGACCACGGACTCCAGGCCTCTCACACAAAGTGTCCTCTCGAGGCAGTGTCCAGCTGACTACAGGCACCCACCCAACATCAGTGCAGGAGACAGACTAGACTTCACCAGAGTAAATGGAGGCCAAGTGCACACACTCTCCCAGAACTTGCCGTGGGACCCCAGGCAGCTGCACAAGGACAGCG
>NW_007149956.1:0-791 GCF_000164805.1 Carlito syrichta | reverse complement strand
AGTCAGCTGGACACTGCCTCGAGAGGACACTTTGTGTGAGAGGCCTGGAGTCCGTGGTCTTGGGGTGCGTGTCCTCTTCTGTGCTGACCTTTGTTCACACCTGTACCCAGTTGACAGTCATGTATAGGAAAGAGTGGAACTTGTACATGCATGTGTGGGAGCTTGTGCATGTGTGTGGGGAAGTGTGGAGCTTATACACATGCGTGTTGGAGTGTGGCACTCTAGAAATGCTTGTAGAAGGACCACTCGGCTGACTCAACACCTAGGTTGCACATTTTTCCAAATTGCAGCTGGCAAGAAGTCCGCATCTCTCAGGACCACGTGGGAGAGGCCGCAAAGCCCCTGCGTGACACACAGTCAGTATCTGTGTAGTTTCATTCACCTCCAGGCCGTTCATCCCCACTGGCTGCACCCTGACCCCTGTTCCCTGCCCCAACCTGGTCTCCGAAGGCAGGGGTCTAGGCCCTCGCTGCTTGAAGAGGTGCTTACAAGTCCACCATCTGGTCAGGGTTGTTTGTGCCAGATGAGCTCTTGAGACGGCCTGTGTCTCTTTCCATGGAATTTCCCAGTTCCTACGCCAGTCCTGCCCCTGGGCCTGATCATCTTTTTTTTTTCTTTTTTTTGAGTTGGGTCGCCAGGCTGTAGTGCAGTGGCATGATCAAGGCTCACTGCATCCTTGTCCTCCTGGGTTCAGGTGATCCTTCCACCTCAGCTCCCAATTGACTAGAATTACAGGCACATACTATCACACCTGACTATTTTTTAATTTTTATTTTTGTAGAGACGAGGTC
>NW_007149955.1:0-802 GCF_000164805.1 Carlito syrichta | reverse complement strand
TATCATGTCTATGTACAACATTTTTTTAATCCAGTCCTCTTTTGATGGGCAGCATGGTTGCTTCCAGGTTCTTGCTACTGTGAACAATGCTGCGATAAACATACGTGTGTAGGTATCTTTTTTATAGAGTGATTTGAGCTCTTCAGTATATATTTCCAGTAAGGGGATTGCAGGGTCATATAAGAGGTTGATATTTAGAGCTTTTAGGAATTGCCACATGGCTTCCCACAGAGGTTGCACTAGTTTACACTTCCACCAAGAGTGTAGAAGTGTTCCCTTTTCACCACACCCTCTCCAGCAGCTGTTATTTTTTGAGTTTTTGATAATTGCCATTCTGACTGGAGTTAGGTGGTATCTGAGTGTGGTTTTGATTTGCATCTCCCTGATGATTAGTGAGGTTGACCATTTCTTCATGTGTCTGTTGACTGCTCAGATGTCTTCCTTTGTGAAGTATCTGTTCATATCGTTTGCCCATTTTATAATGGGGTTGTTTGTTTTTTTCTTTTCAGCATGTTTGAGTTCCTTGTAAATCCAAGATGCTAAGCCTTTGTCAGACCTGGTGTTGGCAAATACTTTTTCCCAGTCTGTAGGCTGTCTCCCTGTTCTCTTGATGGTTTCCTTGGCTTTGCAGAAGCTTGTCAGTTTAATAAGCTCCCACTTGTCTATCTTCCCTCTTATGACCTGTGGGTTTCGAGTTTTGTTCAGGAATTGGATGCCAGTTTCGATTTCCATAAGGGTATGTCCTTCATTTTCTAAGGTTCTTATGGTTTGAGGTTTTACATTTGGGTCTCTGATCCATAGG
>NW_007149954.1:0-627 GCF_000164805.1 Carlito syrichta | reverse complement strand
CCCTATTAGTGTGTTGTGATACTACCTGTCTTATTAGTGTGTTGTGATACTACCTGCCTTATTAGTGTGTTGTGATACTACCAGCCTTATTAGTGTGTTGTGATACTACCTACCTTATTAGTGTCTTGTGATACTACTTACCTTATTAGTGTCTTGTAATACTATTTTCCTTATTAGTGTCTTGTGATACTACCTGCCTTATTAGTGTCTTGTGATACCACTTGCCTTACTAGTGTCTTGTGATACTATTTGCCTTATTAGTGTCTTGTTATACTACTTGCCTTATTAGTGTCTTGCGATCTACTTTCCTTATTAGTGTCTTCTGATACTACTTGCCATATTAGTGTCATGTCATACTAGTTGCCTTTTTAGTGTCTTATGATACTACTTGCCTTATTAGTGTCTTGTGATACTACTTGCCTTATTAGTGTCTTGTGATACTACTTGCCTTATTAGTGTCTTGTGATACTTCTTGCCTTTTTAGTGTCTTGTGATACTACTTGCCTTATTAGTGTCATGTCATACTAGTTGCCTTTTTAGTGTCTTATGATACTACTTGCCTTATTAGTGTCTTATGATACTACTTGCCTTATTAGTGTCTTATTATACTACTTGCCTTAGTAGTGT
>NW_007149953.1:0-2914 GCF_000164805.1 Carlito syrichta | reverse complement strand
TCAATGGTCAGTCATTTTCAGATTAGTGTCCTGTATCATATCCCCAAGGCAAATTTTAACAAAAGTAGACAGTCTTCTAAGAAAACCAGTATCTTTTGTTTATTGCTCACTTTACCAAGCACCAGGCCCTATGTTAAGTACATGCACTGTCTCATTAGTCCTTACCACCCATCCTGGCGATTAATACTCTTTTTGCATTTTATGGTTGGGGTAACTTGTCTAAGGTCACACATCTAGGAGGTTGTGCAGTAAGTTTTTAACTTTGCAGTGGCCTGCAGGGCATTCTCTTGAACATTATTCTTCAGTGCCTGCAGCAAAGATGTTGGCAATGAAGATGCAATTCCTTCATAGATCTAGATCCTAGAAAGGAGAAACATCGAGCAGCAGGTGGTTGATTAAATGAGAACAGTGTCCAGTTGTTTGTCAGGCACTCAGCCCTGGATAGTGGATACTAGCTAATATGTTATATTGTGTTCTGAAGTTTTGTAGTTCTTTGTCACAGGCTTTAAAGAACCCTTGTAGGCTAGAGGGCCATTGAGGGTGGCTGGGTATCTCTTGGCTTTGTAAAACAGCAGAGTTTGTTTTTGGGGTAGCACTGAGTGATTATCAATGATTGCCTTTTAAGTGAGTAACAGAGCATTGAACAAAAAGGCCAGAAACCTGTTTCTGGTCTGATTCATAAGGTAAATCATTCACTGTCTTTGTCCATTAAAATAAAAGTAAAAACATCAACATTGAGTTGTGTCCTTTAAAGCCTGTCACCCTGTAAACCTTTAGGGTTTAATATAGACTTTTTGCAATAGATAAGCCCTTGTTGAATGGCATAAACTCCCAAAGGATGTACGGTGCATCCTGCTTTGTTTAGGAGTAATTATATTACTCAAAATCCTGATGGAACAATTGGATATGGAGTTAGGTTGCAAAAGTTTTTCCCCAATCCTTTCCTTTGCTTTATCACCTTGTGAATGAAGGAAAAAGTAGGCATTACCTAATTATTTATAATTGGTGGTCATTGACATTTGGAGTACATATTATTCATACAGATATACACAGCAGCAAGTTAAATACAAACAAGTTTTTTTTAGTTTTAATGTAACATTGGTGTCAAACAATCCTGTCATTTTATAATGTTCTTAGTAGGATTGAATAAATTGCATCCAATCTGTAGTTTTCAACTCATTGACTATGGCTTAAGCCTCCCTCTCCTGAATTTAAAATAATATGAGTACTTTCAGGTTTACAGAAAAATTGAGTGAAAAGTGTAGAGAGCTCCCTTATACCTGTACCTTCCAGTTTTCCCTATTTCTAACATCTTATGTTGGTGTGGTACATCTGTAGCAGTTGATGAACCAATATCAATATCACAATATTAACTAAAGTCTGTAGTTCACATTAGGGCTCACTCTTTGTGTTGTCCATTCTTTGGGTTTTGACAAATGTATGAAGGACATGTTGATTGTTTTAAAGTTTTGGAAATTATGAATAAAGCTGGTAAAAGCATTTGCACACTGGTTTATATGTAGAAGTAAGTTTAAACTCATTTGGCTACATATCAACGAGTGAAATTGCTAGGCTAGTATGGCAAGTATATGTTTAGCTTTTTAAGAAAATGTCAGACTATCTTCCAAAGTTATTGTACCATATTGCATTCTCACTAGCAGTGAATGAGAGTTCCTGTTGCTCCTCCCAGCACTTGGCATTGTCAGTGTTTTGGATTTGGGCCATTCTAATAGGTGTACAATGGTATTTAACTTTTAAGAAAATTTGCAATTTCTTGTTGAGCATCTTTTAATATACTTACTTTCCATCTGCATATCTTCTTTGGAGAGGTGTCTGTTCAGATCTTTTGCCCATTAAAAATTTTTGTTTTCTTATTTTTAGTTTGCTTTTATTGTAAAATATACATAACACAAAATTTATCACTTTAACCACTTTTAAGTGTACAATTCAGTGACATTAAGTATATTCCCAGTGTTTTTTGTAATTGTTACTAGTAGTTCCAGAACTTTTTCATCATCCCAAGCTGAAACTCTCTGCTCATTAAACAATAACTTTCCATTTCCCCCTGTCCCCTGGTAACCTCTATTCTACTCTCTGTCCATGAATTTACTTAATCTATGTACTTCATATAAGTGGAATTGCACAATATTTGTCATTCGTATCTGGCTTATTTCACTTAGCAAAATGTTTTCAGTGTTCATCCATGTTATAGTATGTTTTAGAATTTCATTTCTTTTAATACCTGAATATCTTATTGTTGAGTTTTATATATCAACAACTGCCATTAAGAAAGACTGTTTCGGCCCCCGCCCTCCCGTAACCCGACACCTGAGCTGTGGCGGTGGCGGCGGCTCCTGCGCTCGGGCTGGGCTGGGCACGGCGCCGCCCGGGTACTCGTGACCAAGCCAGGTGTGCGCGGGTGTCAGTGCTCCCAGGGCTTGGACGCGCCTGATGTGCCTAGCAGATTTGGTGAATAAATGTCCTGCAGCTGCTTGATAACTCACTGACAAAGAGTTCCACTTCCAGAAGTATTTTAAAGAAAAAAGGGGAAGAAAAGAAGAGGTTGTATTGAATACTACTGGCTTCCTACTATCATTATTATTTCCTTCAATTAATTATTATATACACATTACATTATAGATGAGAAAATTTGTCATAGTTTCATGCTTAGAAGTCATTTCATGGAGTCTTTTCTTAAAGAAGTTAGGATTAAAAAAATTCTGCATTTACAGTGATAAGAATTTTCCAAATTTTTAACAATTTATTTTCTTTTTTGAACTTAAACTCAGTTATACAAATGCCTTTAAGATCAGATCCTGAAATTTATTTATTTATTATTATTATTATTTAGTAAGCAGGATTTATTGAGAAGACAGAAAATCTCCCACAGTGGGAGGGGACCTGAAGGAGTTAG
>NW_007149952.1:0-762 GCF_000164805.1 Carlito syrichta | reverse complement strand
GGGCTGGTCTTGTACACAGGGACTCTGGCCATCCTCTTGCATCAGACTCACAAAGTGCTGAGGTGGCAGGTGTGAGCCCCAACACATGGCATTCACACCCCCCTGGGACCCCACGAGGAGGCCTGCTTCCTTCAGATGACCCGGGACCACTGAGAGGGGAGTCAGAGTCTTCTGCTGAGCCCGCACCATGGGAGTGCCTGGGGCAGGGAGGTGTTTCTGCCAGGGCGCCCAGACCTTTGCCCACCTCGTTCCCCATGGTTTAACCACTCACTCTTCCCAGAGTTCATCTCACACAAGGGGAGGGCTTGACTCTCAAACATTCAGGGAGGGAGATGGCCAGGTGACTCTTGACTGTCTCCTCGGCACTCAGGGTGGCCAAGAAGGGAAGATGGCCAGAGCTCAAATGATTGAGACCAAGCTGGAAACCACAGCAAGGCCCACCTTGACCCCAACAAAACCCAGAAAACCATGGGTGAGAGAAGGCCTCGACGGGAGGATGGCCTCTGGTCCAGAGTTCAAGACCAGGTAGGAAGACCAGGATGTCGACCAAATTGAAAGCCTGTGATCGCAGCATTTTGGGAGGCCAAGGCCTAGAAGATGCCCTGAGTTGGGAAGTTTGATAGCAGCTTGGGCAATCTAGTGATGAAAGTAAAAGAAGGAAGGAAGGAAATAAAGAAGGAAGGAAGGAAGGAGGGAAGGAAAAAGGAAAGAAAGGAAGGAAGGAAAGAAAGAAAGAAATCCATTCTCCCGCAAACCTTCTTG
>NW_007149951.1:0-445 GCF_000164805.1 Carlito syrichta | reverse complement strand
GTCTCCTCGGCACTCAGGGTGGCCAAGAAGGGAAGATGGCCAGAGCTCAAATGATTGAGACCAAGCTGGAAACCACAGCAAGGCCCACCTTGACCCCAACAAAACCCAGAAAACCATGGGTGAGAGAAGGCCTCGACGGGAGGATGGCCTCTGGTCCAGAGTTCAAGACCAGGTAGGAAGACCAGGATGTCGACCAAATTGAAAGCCTGTGATCGCAGCATTTTGGGAGGCCAAGGCCTAGAAGATGCCCTGAGTTGGGAAGTTTGATAGCAGCTTGGGCAATCTAGTGATGAAAGTAAAAGAAGGAAGGAAGGAAATAAAGAAGGAAGGAAGGAAGGAGGGAAGGAAAAAGGAAAGAAAGGAAGGAAGGAAAGAAAGAAAGAAATCCATTCTCCCGCAAACCTTCTTCTCTCAGTCCTTCTGCCCTGCCAACCCCACATGTTAG
>NW_007149950.1:0-822 GCF_000164805.1 Carlito syrichta | reverse complement strand
GAGAGACACTCACTGTGGCACAAATAACTGAGAAGCACAGACACAGGGGCACTCATAATGGAGAATGACTAGTCCCTGAGGCATCCATTATTTAGGAAACCAAATCACTAACACATAAATGGCAGTGGAAAGCTAGGCACTGGTGTACCAGTTATGTAGGAGGAACATTTACTGGGACATCCATCATAGAGGGAGTTGAAATCACTGGGCACCCATCACAGAGGAGGTCCAATCACTGGGACAGCCATCACAGAAAAGGGCCAATCACTGGGGCGCCCATCACAGAGAAGGGTCAGTCACCTGGGAACCCATCACATAAGAACAATAATCACTGACATGATCAAAGAGAGAAAGGTAAGTCACAGTTATATCCATAACAGAGGAGGACAAGTCACTGACGTACCCATTTCTGAGGAGGACCAGTCATTGGGACAACCTTCACAAAACAGAGCCACTCAGTAGGGTAACCATTATACTGGAAACCTGCCAATACAGTACCAATTACAGATGTGGTCTAGTCACTTGGGCATGCAAATGGAGGAGAACTAGTAACTTGGGCACCCACTATGGAGGTGGTCCTGTCACTGGGGCATCAATCACAAAGAATTGGCTGTCACTGGTGCACTTATCACAGAGAAGTAGTTGTCACTGGAGTACCCACCTCAGAGGAGAGACAGTCACAGGGACATGCATTAACGATAAAGGCTTGTCACCTGTGTACACTTCAGAGAGGACACTCAGTCAATTAGGCACCAATCATAGAAGAAAACAGTCAATTGGGTATTAAACACAGAAGAGGGCTTTTCACTGTGGCACTCATTT
>NW_007149949.1:0-4688 GCF_000164805.1 Carlito syrichta | reverse complement strand
CCAGCCATCACAGAAAAGGGACAATCACTGGGGCGCCCATCACAGAGAAGGGTCAGTCACCTGGGAACCCATCACATAAGAACAATAATCACTGACATGATCAAAGAGAGAAAGGTAAGTCACAGTTATATCCATAACAGAGGAGGACAAGTCACTGACGTACCCATTTCTGAGGAGGACCAGTCATTGGGACAACCTTCACAAAACAGAGCCACTCAGTAGGGTAACCATTATACTGGAAACCTGCCAATACAGTACCAATTACAGATGTGGTCTAGTCACTTGGGCATGCAAATGGAGGAGAACTAGTAACTTGGGCACCCACTATGGAGGTGGTCCTGTCACTGGGGCATCAATCACAAAGAATTGGCTGTCACTGGTGCACTTATCACAGAGAAGTAGTTGTCACTGGAGTACCCACCTCAGAGGAGAGACAGTCACAAGGACATGCATTAAGGATAAGGGCTTGTCACCTGTGTACACTTCAGAGAGGACACCCAGTCAATTAGGCACCAATCATAGAAGAAACAGTCAATTGGGTATTAAACACAGAAGAGGGCTTTTCACTGTGGCACTCATTTTAGAGGAAGAACAGGCACTGGAGCACGAATCAAAAACGAGGCTCAGAAAATGAAACACTTGTTATGGAGAAAGCCTAATCACTGTTATACCCTTCACAGAAAAGAGGTAATGATTGGGGCACCTATATGCAGGAAGTGCAGAAATTGAGACACATAATGGAGAAGAGCAAGTCACTGGGGCATTCATCAGAGAGAAGACCACTGGGACTCCCATAAGGGTTGGAGGGCCAGTCACTTTTGCACCTGTCACAGAGAATGCTTGTCACTGGGTTACCCATCAAAGATGAGGGCCAATCAATCGTGCCCCAATCACAGATGAGGACAAGTCAATGAGGCAACAAACACTAGAGGGAGAGTCAGTCACTGAGGCACACATAGCAAAAAAGAAACAGTTACTGGGACAAGTATCACAAAAGAAAGTGAATCACTGTGGCATCCATCAAGGAGAAGGGGCAGTCACTGGTTTACCCATAAGGGGGGGGGCAGTCAATGTGGCACCCAGCACAAAGGGGGATCAGTGTGAATGACAAAAGATGATTCATTTTCATAAAATAAAAAGAAGTCTGCTGCTAACATGACCAAGAGCACATACTAAAAATTAGACACAACCCAAGGACTGTAAGAAAAAAAAAGGCACATTGTAAAAGTCATATTGGGGAAATGGAATTTACTCAGAAATGAGGAAGCTCAAATCCTCCAATCAAATAGTAGAAACTACTTGTTTTAGCTTGATTTGGACTAAAAACCCCTTAAATCATGCACAGAAAAAATTGTGACACCACAGTCCTCGGTCAATGAGAAACCAGGGGAAGACCTTCACACTAGGAAAAAATTGGTTACTATCACTGCTCTGGGTGTGACTGCACACCAGACATACTACCTTGTAAGATCATCATTAGAGTCTTGCTTCTTCTGCACTTCACGTCTTTGCTTCCATTTTTTGATTGTATACAAATGAGTTCATTCTTCACTATTTAGGGAGTCCTCTGGGATACTCCTGCATCTGCAGCAGGGAAACCTCAGCAGAGGGAGAGATGCATCCCACTCAAATTTGATTTGTGTTGTCTACTCTACTTGGACATCACAGCTGCTCATGGGACTGCAGATAAGCCCAAGACTATTGTTCCAGAGGCAGCAAAAGCAACAAAGGAGAGGGAAAAAAAGAATACAACTGGGGCAAACAGACAATTCCCTGCACAAACCAAGGTAGAAAACATTTGTCTATAAGTACTGTTGGGGAACTCTCAGAACTTGAATGCAAATATGAAATGAGTGTGATACCTCAACCAATGGTTCCATTCTCCTGAGAGGGAAAAGGTCAGAGACAGATGAAGTTAATCTCAGGTTGTGCAAAAATCCTTCAGTAGGGAGGTTGAGTACATAGGTAAATTCAGGCAAAGGGATCAACCAGGGACTAAAGCAACTCCTATTACATGGAGCTGAGTACTCAAGTTAGCTGAAAACGAGAATCAAAAATTCTAGGCCTCAGGAACTCAAGAAAGAGGGAGATAAAAATTCTCACTCTAACATTACCCTAGAGATTCCATAGAAAGAATTTTAAGGTCTTGATGGAGTAGCTGTTGTAACAAGACCAAGGCAAGTGATCAAGAGAGCTTCAATGTCTATATGGGAATGGGAACACCCTCCAGGGATGGACGTTCAGTCAGCCAAAAAAAGTTTCTAAATGTAGATCCTGGGTTGGACAATAATAATCAAGAGTATAAAACTAAAGTGCAGAATCTGAGGGGGTTGATTATTAAGAGAAGCAGCCTCGAGATTTCAGAACATCTCTAAAGATTTTAAGGCCCAAAAAGAGAAGGCAGAAACTCCATTTGCCTTGCTTCAGAGACATACAGACCAAATGAGGAAGTACTACAGGACACATGAAGAGGATTCTGTGGGACAGGGTTTTCTAAAGGTTAATTTTGTTACCAAAAACTGGTCTGATATTGCTAAAATGTTGCAGAAACTTAAGTGGGTGGAATGAGAAACCAATAGAAGAATTACTTAAAGGGGACAAAAAAGTTTGTAAAATGGTATGGAATAAATAAAAAACCAAAAAGTAAAGAAAAATGCAAATAAATGTATGAGGGAGAATTTTTGGTAAGGAAAACTATAAAGGAAAAATAAAATTGAAAGGATTAGATGGTGGAGCTTAATATTGTGGCTTACAGGTCGGGCTGTAAGAATCTCCGTGGAGGCAAATGACAGTACAGACTCTCTGTGTGAGTATGTGGGCACTGATGGGAGCATGAATGTCCTTCTGAAGGGATACTTGATTGCATGCACCCAGGGCCCCCTCTGAGGGCGACTGCAAGCCCCCAAAACCCTGAAATTAGAGGGAAGCTCACAAGATCACGTGAGGAAATGTCTGCTGCCTCCAAGAACGCACCTGAGAAAAGCCTGCTGAATCCAGCTGATTCCCAGCGCTTGGCCAGGATGCACAACATCGCTTGTCATACTGGACCCGCTGGAGTGCAAGATTACTGGAGAGAGAGCTTCAGCACCCAGTAGGGAGCTGGAAGTGGTTTCAGTCTGGGTCCAGAGTTTTGATCTCTTTAATTGGCAAATCAACTACTCAGAGATTGATCTTGGTCCAGAGGAAATACCCTATAGCACCAACTGCAGAGGGCCCTAATGAGTGCTGTGTTCTAGGCACAGGAGTTCCTACCTTGATCCAGCCGCAGTACCAAGGGTGTGGCCAGAAAAGAACCAGGAAGAACTCCAAAGAGAACAGTGGTGAGTCTGGGGCTGACCCAAATCCCCTCCTCCCCAGCAATCCTCTGAACATCAGACTCACAAAACTGGCCACACTGAGATGGAAAAACTCAGACGGAGCCTGGTCATTAGTTGCAATAGAAGAACCTCATTCCAGGATAAACCTGGCTGGGGCAGTCTTGTTATAGTACATACCGGGGAATATACTATCCAGTACATCCCCAACAGAGATCTCCCTGACTATACAAGAATGGGAAGGGAAGACTGCAGAGTGAAAGAGATGGCTCTGCAGGAGAGATCTGACTAGAGGAACAATCACAGAGCCTGCCACAAGAGGACAGAATGTTTTGTTTGTTTTTTGTTCTGTTGTTTTTCAAATTTTCAATTTTTTTGTTTTAAAAATTTTCTGTTTGTTAGCTCATCTATTTTTAAAATATTTAAATTGGCCCCAAGGTCAAAACCTGAGAATTAACCTAAAGACACAAAGTCCAGTTGCTGTTTACCAACATAAGACATCTTAAATATTTTATAGAGTTTGGCATCTTTTCTCAATAATTGGGCACTTCTTTTTTATGTATTTCCAATGGTTGAGTCTAGAAATGTTTTCCAAAAGAAACTGTCTGTTGTCAAATGGTTCAATCAATTCAAGTTGGTCCCAAGGTCAAACCAGAGAATTAACCTAAAGACACAAAGTCCTGGTACTGATCCTGCTTGTATAGATAACATAGTTGAGCACAGAGGGGTTCTTAATGCGTCACACAGCCTATCAGGCAAAAACCCAGAACAATGTCAGGCTCAAAACAGAAACAAAGCCCTGAGTCCAGGAATGTCTTCTACTAAGTGCAGCAGGAAAAGAATTGCTGGAACACAGATTCTTTCAACCACAGCATGAATAACAATATCAGTTGCCACATCATCAAGGAAACAATAGTACATGTCTGAATACAGAACCTGCTGGGAAGAGATCAAGCTGAAAGGGTCTAACCCACCCCTCATGTAGAGCGTACACTCCTGGTTGAGTAACAATACATTCTGGAAAACATTGGCCACTTTCATCAATGCCTGGGTGAACTTCACAATATACAGCAGTCATATTGAGAAAACAAAAAGTGAGAGGGGAAAAGGACTTTCTAAAGGGGAATGCCTTGGGTCTGTCATTTTCCTAAACCTGGGAAGAACACATTAACTTGTAGATAAGAAGAGAGAAAAATATTTTTTCTTTGTGTATGAATGTGTATGTGAGTCTTTGTTCTGTATCCCCCCCACAATTTTTATTTTCTTTTTCTGTTTCTTTCGTTTATTTGTCGCTCTCCGTTTATGTGTGTATGTGAATAACTGAGTGTTCATCTTTTGGTTTTTGTTGTTGGTTTTTCTCTTTTGTTCTTCTGG
>NW_007149948.1:0-419 GCF_000164805.1 Carlito syrichta | reverse complement strand
CCACTGACTTCAGATTTACCTCGTAGTCTAGAAAATAGTGCTGGACATTCGTTTTGGTATTCAGAATATGGAATTAGGGGTTCCCACATATTTAGGACCTATCCTTAAGGGGGAACCAGCAATCTTGGATTCCAGGTCCCTGGGAAAATTCTAGAGCTATGAGATTTGGTATGTAAGAGTTTGGACATCCAGATCACCAGAAAACTTCCGGGTGTCTTTCTGATAATAAAAAAGGAATCTGGGTTATGGGAGGCCTCGATCCATGAATTCTACAGTGCTCCATTATAAGGGCTTTTCTGAAGTCTGGGCTTCTAGTTCTCCAAATTCTTCAGAGTAACTTGCCACTTGGAAAGGACAATTGTCATTGTAGATTTCCAGCAGCCTTCTTGTTTCTTGATTGTTATAACCAAGAACCAGTC
>NW_007149947.1:0-377 GCF_000164805.1 Carlito syrichta | reverse complement strand
TAGATACCAATTACATCACACTGCATCTCACTCTGTCCACAACAGTGATTTAAAAGTGCCCTCTGCTCCACAGATCTGTAGCTTTTTGAAGTTAATAAGGATGCGAGTTATGACAACCATTTACAGAACCCTTCTTTCTTGGTAATCTGGGTGGAGAAGGAAGTAGTCTCACTCTCATCACGATCTACTGGGGGGAAACACCACTGGAAGGTAATGTTCATTCCTGTTGACAAAGGTTTCAAAGAAACCTATGCAATCCATACATAGGATGACTACAGGCAAACTGAGTTTGTTTTGAGAAGGGGACACTATTAATAAGCATGCTGAAATAGCAGGTGTGACCCAGGACACACAGTCACCCTGGTTGGGTCCTTTGC
>NW_007149946.1:0-917 GCF_000164805.1 Carlito syrichta | reverse complement strand
CCTAGACGTCTATCCAGCCAGGTAGCTAGCTAGTTAAGTCAGCTGGCTAGCCAGCAAGTCAGGCAACTAGCTAGTCAGCGAGTAATGTCATCTAGCTAGCCAGCTAGCTAGTTAAGTAATCTAGCATGTCAGCTAACTATTCAGAAAGCTAGTTAAGTCAGTTAGCTAGTCAACTTGGTAGTCAATTAGCTATTTATGTCAGCTAGTCAGCTAGATAGTTAAGTCAGTTAGCCAGCTCACTTACCTTACAACTAGCTAGGAAAGTCAGCTAGCTAGACAGCTAGCCAGTTAGTTTGCTAGCTAGTTATGTCATCTAGGTAGCCAGCTAGCTAGTCAGCTAGCTAGTTAAGTCAGCTTGCAAATCAACTAGTTACTTAGCTAACTAGTCGCCTAGCAACTCAGCTAGCTGATCAGCTAACTAGCCAGCTTGCTCGCTTGCCATCAGGTCAGTTAACTAGTCCGCTTGCTTGCCAGTCAACAGGTCAGCTAACTAGTCAGCTTGCTCACCAGTCAACAGGTGAACTAACTATTTGGTTCATTCGTCGGCCAAGAAGTCAGCTCACCAGTTGGCTCGCTCACCGGCCCACTAGTTAAAGCAACTCACTCGTCAGCTCACTCACCAGCTAACTAGTTAAGTCTTCTGACCAGTCGGCTCACTCGCCAGCCAACTACTTATGTCAGCTAACGAGTAGGCTCACTTGTCGGCCAACTATTTAAGTCAGCTGACCAATGTGCTCAATCACTGGCAGACTAGTTAAGTCAGCTGACCATTCGGCTCACTCGCTGGAAGACTAGTTAAGACAGCTAAGTCAGCTCATTCGCTGGCCAACTAGTTAAGTCAGCTCACCTCTCAGCACTTTCGCTGGCTGACTATATGTCAGCTAACCATTTGGCTGAAGAGCCGCCCAACTAGTTGA
>NW_007149945.1:0-715 GCF_000164805.1 Carlito syrichta | reverse complement strand
TAGCTAGACAGCTAGCCAGTTAGTTTGCTATCTAGATATGTCATCTAGGTAGCCAGCTAGCTAGCCAGCTAGCTAGTTAAGTCAGCTTGCAAATCAACTAGTTACTTAGCTAACTAGTCGCCTAGCAACTCAGCTAGCTGATCAGCTAACTAGCCAGCTTGCTCGCTTGCCATCAGGTCAGTTAACTAGTCCGCTTGCTTGCCAGTCAACAGGTCAGCTAACTAGTCAGCTTGCTCACCAGTCAACAGGTGAACTAACTATTTGGTTCATTCGTCGGCCAAGAAGTCAGCTCACCAGTTGGCTCACTCACCGGCCCACTAGTTAAAGCAACTCACTGGTCAGCTAACTCACCAGCTAACTAGTTAAGTCTTCTGACCAGTCGGCTCACTCGCCAGCCAACTACTTAAGTCAGCTAACGAGTAGGCTCACTTGCCGGCCAACTATTTAAGTCAGCTGACCAGTGTGCTCAATCACTGGCAGACTAGTTAAGTCAGCTGACCATTCGGCTCACTCGCTGGAATACTAGTTAAGACAGCTAAGTCAGCTCATTCGCTGGCAGACTAGTTAAGTCAGCTCACCTCTCAGCACTTTCGCTGGCTGACTATATGTCAGCTAACCATTTGGCTGAAGAGCCGCCCCACTAGTTAAAGTTAGCTAACAAATGGCCAACTAGGCCGCCCAAAAGTTAGTTCAGCTAACTAGTCGGCCAGTTAGT
>NW_007149944.1:0-377 GCF_000164805.1 Carlito syrichta | reverse complement strand
TAAGATAACTAGTTATCTAGCTGGTTAAGTCAGCTAGCTAGCAAGGTAGCTAACTATTTACGTCAGCTTGTTAACTAAGTAGCTAGCTAGCTAACTATTTAGGTCAGCTAGCAAACTAGGTAGCTAGCTAGTTAGCTAGTTATTTAAGTCAGCTGGCTAGCTAGTTAGCTACTAATTAAGTCAGCTTCTTAAGTCAGCTGGTTAGCCAGCTGGCTAGCTAGATAGTGAGCTAGTTAAGTCAGTTGGTTAGCCAGCTGGATAGCTGGTTAATTCAGCTAGTTTAGATACCTCGCTAGTCAATTGACTAGGTAGGTAGTTAGCTAGTTAAGTCAGCTAGATAGCTACCTGGCTAGCTAGTGTTGTCAGAAAGTTGAGTC
>NW_007149943.1:0-739 GCF_000164805.1 Carlito syrichta | reverse complement strand
GGTTAAGTCAGCTAGTTTAGTCAGTTGTCTAGCCAGCAGGTTACGTAGGTTGCTAGCTGGATAAGTCAGCTGGCTAGCCAGAAAGCTAGCTGTTCAGTGCACCTAGTTAATTCTGCTGGCTAGCCTGCTGCTTAGGTAGATAGCTAGGTAGTTATGTGAGCTGGCTAGCCAGATTGCTAGATTGTCACCTAGGTAAGTCACATGGCTAGCCATCTGGCTAGGTAGGTAGCCAGCTAGTTTAGTCTTCTGACTAACCAGCTGACTAGCTGGTCAAGTCAGCTGGTTTAGTCATCTGGCAACCAGCTTGCTAGCTAGTTATGTCAACTCATTAAGTCAGTTGACAATCCAGCTGGTGATGTAGTTATAAAGCTAGTTAAGTCAGATGGCTAGCCATCTGGCTACCTAGTTATTTCAGCTAGTTAAGCCAGCTGAATAGCTAGGTAGATAGCTGATTAAGTCAGCTAGTTAAGTCAGCATGCTAGCTAGTTAAGTCAGCGAGTTAAGACAGCTGGCTACCCAGCTGGCTACCTGGGTAGTTAGATAGATAAGTTAGTTGTCTAGACAGTGAGGTAGCTAGTTAAGTAACCTAGTTAAGTCAGCTCACTATAAAGTTTGTTAGCTAGGTTGCTAGTTGGGTAAGTCAGCTGGCAAGCCAGAAGGCTATGTAGGTATCTAGCTAGTTAAGTCAGCTGGCTATCAAGCTGGCTAGCTAGGTAACTATGCAGGTAGGGCAGCCTGC
>NW_007149942.1:0-768 GCF_000164805.1 Carlito syrichta | reverse complement strand
ACTATGCAGGTAGGGCAGCCTGCTAGTCAGCTGGCTAGCTAGTTAAGTCACCTAGTTAATTTAGCTGGCAAGACAGCTGTCAAGCTAGGTAGATAGATAGTTAAGTCAGCTGTCTAGCATGCTGCCTAGCTATTTAAGTCATCTAGTTAAGTCAGCTGGCTAGCCAGCTGGTTGGCTAGGTAGCTTGCTAATTAAGGGAGCTGGCTAGACAGCTGGCTAGCTACATAAGTCAAGTAGTTAAATCTGGTGTCTAGCCACCTTTCTAACTATATAACAAGATAGTTAATTCAGCCGACTATCAAGCAGGCCATGTATTTATGTCAACTAGTTAAGTCAGCTGGGTAGCCAGCTGGCTACTTAGGTAGTGAGCTAGTTATGTCAGTTGGCTAGCCAGCTGGCTACCTAATTAAGTCATCTAGTTAAGTCAGCTGGCTATCCAGCTAGCCAGCTAGGTAGAGAGCTAGCTAGTCAGCTGGCTAGCCCAGTTGGCTAACTAGTTAAGTCAGCTAGTTGAGTCAGCTGGCTAGTCAGCTGGCTAGCTGGTTAAGTCAACAAGTTATGTCAGCTGGCTTGCCAGATGGCTAACTAGGTAGCGAGCTAGTAAAGTCAGCTGGCTAGCCAGGTGGATAGCTAGTGAAGTCAGCTAGTTATTTCAGCTGGCTTCCCAGCTGGCTAGCTAGGTAGTTAGCTAGTTAAGTCAGCTGGCTAGCAAGCTGTCTAGCTGGTTAATCAGCTAGTTAATTCAGCTGGACAGCCAGCTGACTAGTT
>NW_007149941.1:0-2975 GCF_000164805.1 Carlito syrichta | reverse complement strand
GCTCACTTGCAGGCCGAGTAGTTAAGTTGGCTCAATCGCCGGCTGAGTAGGTAAGTCTTCTGACCAGACAGCTCACTTGCCAGCCGACTAAAGTCAGCTGACCAGTGAGCTCATTCGCCAGCCGACTATTTAATTCAGTTGACCAGTTGGCTCACTTGCCCACCGACTAGTTAAGTCAGCTAACTGGTAGGCGAATTAGATTGTCAAGTAGTTAACTAAGCTAACCAAACGGCCGACTAGTTAGCCCATTTTTCAGCTGACAAGCTCAGCTAACTAGTAAGCCGAATAGTTAGGCCAGCTAACTAGTTGGCCAACTAGTCAGCTGACTAAGTAGGTCAGAAAACCAGCCAGCCAACTGGTTAAGTGAGCTAGCTAGTGGGGCAACAACTCAGTCAACAAGTTAACCCAGCTAACTAGTCGGCCGAATACTCGGCCGACATGATAAGCCAGCTAACAAGTAGGCTGAGTAGTCAACAAATGGGTTTAACCAGCTAAGTAGTAGGCCGACTCAGAAGCCAACATGTTAATTCACCTATCTAACTGGTTAACCAACTCGTTAATTCACCTAGTTAACTCGTTTAACAACTAGTTAAAACAGTTAGCAAGCTCAATAACCAACTAGTTAAGCCAGCTAGCTACCTCGCTAGCCAACTAGTTAAGTCAGCTATCTAAGTCAGCTAGCTAACAAGGTAGATAGCTAAGTCAGCTAGTTAAGTCAGCTACCTCACTACTAGCTAACTATTTAAGTCAGCTACTTATTTCTGCTACCTAACTAGGTAGCCAATTATTAAATCAGCTAGTTAAATAGCTAAATATTGAATTCAGGTAGTTAAGTCAGCTAGCTAACCTGTTAAGTCAGTCAGTTAAGTCAGCTAGCTAAGTAGTTAAGTCACCTAGCTATGTCAGCTAGTTAAGTCAGCTTTCTAATTTAGTCAGCTGGTTAAGACAGGTAGCTAGGTAGTTAGCAAAAGGGATATGTCAGCAGGTTGAGTCAGGTAGTTAGCTAGGTGACTAACGGGTTGTCAGCTGATTGAGTCAGCTGGCTAGCTACTTAGCAAATGGGTGAGTCGGCTGCTTGAGTAAGCTACCTAGATAATTAGCTAACGAGTTAAGGCAGCTGGATAAGTCAGCTAGCTAGCTAGTTGGCTAAAGAGTTACGTCAGCTAGTGGAGTCAGCTAGCTAGCTCGTTAGCTAATGAATTAAGGCAGATGATTAAATCAGCTAGCTAGCACATTAGTTAATGAGTAGGCTAACTAGTTAGGTAGCTGATTAAGTCAGGCAACTAGCTAGGCAGCTAACCATTTAAGTCAGCTTGTTAGATAGGTAGTTAGCTGGTTAGCTTACTATTTAAGTCAGCCACCTAGCTAGGTAGCTATTTAGTTAAATATTAAATCAGCTGTCTAGCTAGGTAGCTAGCTAGTTAAGTCAGCTACTTAAGTCAGCTGGGTAGCCAGCTGGCTAGCTAGGTATCGAGCTAGTTAAATCAATCGGCTAGGCAGCTGCCTATCTGGTTAATTCAGCTAGTTAAGAGAGCTGGGTAGCCAACTGGCAAGGTAGGTAGCTAGCTAGTTAACTCACCTAGATAGCTACCTTCATAGCTAGTGATGTTAGTAAGTCAGCTGTTAGCCAACTGGCTAATGGGTTACATCACCTAGTTTAGTCATCTGTCCAGCAAGCTGGGTAGGTAGGTAGCTAGCTAGATAAGTCAGCTTACTAGTCAGCAGGCTAGTTGTTCAGTTCACCTAGTTAAGTCAGCTGGCTAGCCTGCTGGCTAGGTAGGTAACTAGTTAGATTAGTTAGCTGGCTAGCCAGCTTGCTAGTTTAAGTCAGCAAGGTAAGTCAGCTGGCAAGCCAGAAGGCTAGATAGGTTGTCAGCTCTTTAAATCACCTGGGTAGTCAGCTGAGTAGCTGGTTAAGTCAGCTAGTTAAGTCAGCTGGCAAACAGCAGGCTAGGTAGTTAAGTCAACTCATTAAGCCAGTTGGCTATCCAGCTGGTTAGCAAGAAAAAAGCTAGTTAATTTGTATGGCTAGCCATCTGGCCAGCTAGTCATTTCAGCTAGTTAAGTCACCTGGCGGGCTAGGAAACAAGCCTTATAAGTCAGCTAGTTATGTCAGCTTGGTAGCTAGTTAAGTGAGCTAGTATGGCAGCTGGCTAGCTAGATATCTAGCTAGGTAGCTAGATGGTTAGACAGCTAGTTAACCTAGCTGTCTAGCTAGTTAGCTAGCTGTTTAAGTAAGCTAGTTGTCAGCTTGCTATCTAGTTAAGTCAGTGAATTAAATCATTTGGCTAGCCAGTTGCCTTGCTGGGAAGCTAATTAGTTAATTCAGCTGGTTAGCTAGTTAGCTAGCTAGTTATGTATCCTATTTAAGTCAGCTCAGTGGCCAGCTGGTTAGCTATGTAGCTGGGCAGTTAACTCAGCTGGCAAGTCAGCGGGATACATAGATAGCTAGCTAGTTAAGACAGCTGGCTATCGATCTGGCTAGCTAGGTAGCTAGGTAGTTAGGTCAGCCTGCTATTCAGCTGGCTAGCTAGTTAAGTCACCTAGTTAAGTCAGCTGCCTAGACACCTGGCTAGCTAGGTCAATAGAGAGTGAAGTCAGCTAGATATGTCAACTATCTAGCTAGTTAATTCAGCTAGTTAAGTCAACTGGATATTCAGCTGTCTAGGTAGATAGATAGTAAAGTGTGCTGGCTAGCCAGCTGTCTACTTTGTAAAGTCAGCTAGTTAAGTCAACTAGCTAGCCTGCTGGCTAGCTACATAGCTAGGCAATTAGTTATCTGGCTACCCAGCTGGTTATCTAGGTAGCTAGCTAGTTATGTCAGCTGTCTGTTCAGCTTGTTAGCTATTTAAGTCACTTAGTTTAACAGCTGATTAGCCAGCTGGCTATCTACGTAGCTTGCTAGTTAAGTCAGCTGAATACACAGCTGGCTAGCTATATAAGTCACCTAGTTAATTCAGCTGGATAGCCAGTGA
>NW_007149940.1:0-805 GCF_000164805.1 Carlito syrichta | reverse complement strand
TAGGTAGATAGATAGTAAAGTGTGCTGGCTAGCCAGCTGTCTACTTTGTAAAGTCAGCTAGTTAAGTCAACTAGCTAGCCTGCTGGCTAGCTACATAGCTAGGCAATTAGTTATCTGGCTACCCAGCTGGTTATCTAGGTAGCTAGCTAGTTATGTCAGCTGTCTGTTCAGCTTGTTAGCTATTTAAGTCACTTAGTTTAACAGCTGATTAGCCAGCTGGCTATCTACGTAGCTTGCTAGTTAAGTCAGCTGAATACACAGCTGGCTAGCTATATAAGTCACCTAGTTAATTCAGCTGGATAGCCAGTTGACTAGCTCTGCAGCAATCAACTTAATTCAACTGGCTAGATAGAAGAAGAGCAAGTTAAGACAGCTAGTTAAGTCAGCTGGCTAGCCAGCTCTCTAGCAAGATTGTGACATAGTTAAGTCTGTTACCTATCCAGCTGGTTAGCTAATTAAGACACCTAGTTAAGTCACTTGCTATCCAGTTGGCTAGAGAAGTAGAGAGCTACTTAAGTCAGCTGGCTAGCCAGATTTCTAGCCAGCTAGTTATGTCAACTGTCTAGCCAACTATCTAGCTAATTTAGTCACATAGTTAAGTCAGCTGACTAGCTATCTGACTCTCTAGGCAGCCTGCTAGTTACATCAGGTGGATAGACAGCTGACAAGCTAAATAAGTCACCTAGATAATTCAGCTGGATAGCCAGGTGGCTAGCTATGTGGCAAGCTAGTTAATTCAATTGGCTGGAAACAGGCCAGCTAGTTAAGACAGCTAGTTAAGTCAGTTGGCTAGCAAACTGGCTGG
>NW_007149939.1:0-773 GCF_000164805.1 Carlito syrichta | reverse complement strand
CTAAATTACTGGTTCACTCGCAGGCCAACAGGTCATCTAACTAGTCAGCATGCTCATCAGATGACTAGTTAAATAAGCTCACCAGTTGGCTCACTCGCCGACCGACTAATTAAGGTAGCTCACATATCATGACACTTGCTGGCCGGCTAGTTAAGTCAGCTCACCAGACGGTTCATTAGCCGGCTGACTAGTTAACTCTTATAACCATTCGGCTCACTCGCTATCCGACTAAAGCCAGCTGAGCAGTCAGCTCACTCGCTGGCTAACTAGTTAAGTCAGTTGAACAGTCAGCTTACTTGTTGACTGAATAGGTAAGTCAGCTGACCTGTCAGCTCACTCGTCGGCCGACTAGTTAAGTCAGCTCGCCTGTAGGCTCACTCGCTGGCTGAAAAGTTAAGTAAGCTAACAGGTTGGCCGACTAGCCGGCCAAATATTTAAGTCAGCTAACCAATCGACCGAATAGTCGGTCACCTGGTCAGCTGACAAGTTAGGTCACCTAACTGTTGTGCCGACTAGTTAGATCAGCTAAATAGTTGGCCAACTAGTCAGCAGACTAGGTAGGTGATCAAACTAGCCAGCCAACTAGTTAACCGAGCTAACTTGTGGGCTAACTCCTCAGTCAACTAATTAACTCAGCTAATTAGTCAACCGACTAGACGGCCGACTTGTTAAACCTGCTAACTAGTCAACCGAGTAGTCAGGCACGTGTTAAACCAGATAGCAGTCATCTGCATCATCTGCCAATAAGTTGTCACTAGCTAACTCATTATCCA
>NW_007149938.1:0-703 GCF_000164805.1 Carlito syrichta | reverse complement strand
CAGCTAGCTATCTGACTAGCCAGGTAGCTAGCTATTTGAGTTAGCCAGATAGACAGCTAGATACCTTGTTTGCTATCTAGTTATGTCAGCTAGATAACCAGCTAGCTAGACAGGTAGCTAGTTAAGTCAGCTAGCATATCAGCTAGTTATTTTGCTTACTAGTCAGCTATCAACTCAGCTAGCTTGTCATCTAACTAGTGGGCTTGCTCACTTTCCCTCAGGTCAGCTTACTCATCGGCTCCCTCGCATGACAAATGGTCAGCAAACTAGTCGGCTCATGCACCAGCCAACAGGTCAACTAACTTGTTGGCTCACTCACTGGCCAACAGGTTAGCTAGCTAGTTGACTTGCTCACCAGCCAACTTGTTAAGTCAGCTCAACTGTCCTTTCATTCGCCACCTGACTAGTTAAGGCAGCTCGCTCATCCCATCACTCGCCAGCTGACTAGTTAAGTTGGCTCACATGTCGGCTCACTCACCGGCCTACTAGTTAAGTCTTCTGACCAATTGGATCACTCACCAGCCAACTCATGTTAGCTGACCAGTCAGCTCACTCACCGGCTGACTAGTTAAGACAGCTGACCAGTCGGCTTACTCACCGTCTGACTAGTTAAGTCAGCTGACCTGTCGTTTCACTCGCCGGACAATTAGGAAAGTCAGCTCACCTCTCAGCTCACTCGCCGTTGACTAGTTAAGTAACCTAA
>NW_007149937.1:4011-10841 GCF_000164805.1 Carlito syrichta | reverse complement strand
CTGGGACCTATTTCCCTCTGCCTTACAATCTGTCCATTCAGCAGTATGTAGTCTTGGTCCCTAGATTAAAATGGGGGGTATAAAAGAGGAAAATAATGGAGGAAGGGGGTCAATAGGGAGTTAGAGAGAAGAGCAAGAGGGAAAACAGATATGCATACCAACTTTCAGGTGAGAAAAAGACACAAGGCCGGGAAGAAGTGAAGAAAGACACGTAAGAAAGATTCCCAAAGAGTACTTATAGCTACACAGAGACAGGCCAATAAAATCAAGAAACAGTGTAAGTCAGAAAGCAAACAACAAACGTGATCAAAACCAACAGTTACAATGATAAAATCATAAGTCAAAATAAGTGATCAGACTAAAGTCACTTCTCTGATCTCTGATTCCAGCCTCTCCCCTTTGTTTTTTGTTGCAGCGTAGGGGTGGGGCTTTGTCTCCTGTTTTGCACTGTTGCCTTAGGAACTGAGGTAAAGTTTGTTGATAGGTGGGCGGGGCAATGGAAGTCTCTGCCTGGAGAATGGCAGGCAGTTTGCAGATCTGTTTCTTTCTACTTGTCTGGGTCCCTCAGCTTGGGGTCTTAAGCTGAGTGCCTCAGCCAGGGTGGGCCCTGAGTTCCAGATCTCCGAAGCTCCAAAGGCGGTGAGCAGCAAGAGTGGCCCTGGGCACCCCCAGGATACTTCAGCCAGGAATGGGACCGGTGTCTCTCAGGGGCGGGCGCCCAGAGCCTCCCTGGGTGCCCGGCGGCTTGGTGCCAGGTGCCAGGCTGGAGACGATGTAGCCAGGAAGGGAGCTCGGAGGGGGTTGGGACCCAAGACTCCCATGCATGCAGTGGAACAGCAGCAGCAGGGGGCTGCAATATCTGGCCCTGTGTGGGACCGAAGGTCCCCAGGCCTCACACCAGTGTGGCTGGTGGTGGGCTGGTGGATGGGGGAAGAAAAGTAAGTCTTTTTGGGAACTCACGTTCAGAGAATCTCACAAGTTCACCTATGCCATCGCCATCTTGTTGCCATCCTCAATTAAGTTATTTTTTTAAGCTAAAAGCAGGCGGCAAAACCCTATAAACCTAAAAAGATCATTAAGATGGAAGGAAAGATTGTGGCATATTCAGCCTGCAATAATGGAAGTAGTTCTGTTATTTCTAAAGATGGAGAACTATACATGTTTGGGGAAAAATGCCATTTACTCTGATAGTTCAAGTAAGTTTAAACAAATTAAACATCATTTTATTTTATGCAAAGAAGTTTCAATACTAGTCACAATATATAACAAAGGTATGTCTAGGAAATTAGTATTTGTAGCATACTTTTTCTAAATCTTTTTCATTTTCTCCCAAATGTAAAACATTTTGGAAAGAAATTGTCCAACATGTCTTGTCATTAGGACACTGTCCCTAGTTTCATTAAGAGATAGTCATAGAGCTTGATGAAAGAAGCATCAACTTAGCTATTACTTTCTTTGGAAAATTTTCCCTAGATTCAGTTAGGTGCTCATGTGACATGCCCCTGAGATAATGGTAGTATCTTAGGAAAATTAGTTGCATAACAAAGCTGATGTATAATTGTTGTGTTATCTCCTTATTAGGTTGTTGAGGTGGGATTATATTTCTCTTAGTGTTTTATCTTCAATGTCTGGCATGTGGTAGGTGCTCAAGAACTATTTGTTAAGTGATTGGGTGACTGATAAACCAAAAGTTTAGGTAGATATGAAGGATGGAACTAGCCAAGTTGTTTTATATTTATCAACTTTAATCTCAAAAACCTGTCATATTTGATTGCTGGATTTCCTTTCTAGCAGTTAGAAATGAGTATCATGAAATCCATCCCACATGGAAGGATTTTATATGAAATAAACATGTAAAACTTTTGAATTTCTTTATAAAAAGGAAACCAAAATTAAAGTTTGTGAAATTGAACAATTGAAAACAAAATTGAAGTTTGTGATTAGAAATTTAAGTGCCTCATGTTGGGGAAATGATACATATAGAACATTTATAGCAATTATTTATTAAGTTGAGCTGTACCCAGATGACAGGGGAACTGGCTTAATGTGGTAATATTTAGATCAGGCATGTCCAACCCATGGGCTCCATGTGGCCCAGGACAGCTAATAATGTGGCCCCACATAATCTTTTAGCATCATATTTTTTTTAGCATTTATTTTCTTCATGACCCCATGTGTAGTTCCATTTCTGAGGTTCAAATATGCTTTATTCATGACATTGCTTTTTGGCAGCACATACATTTGTGAGCAGCTGTTTTCAATTATGAAGCACACGAAGAGCAAAATTTCCACAAACATTTCTGACAAGCACCTTGAGAACTCACTAAGAATTGCAACCACTTCCATTGAGCCAGATATTGATAGCCTAGTTTTACAAAAGCAAGGTCAGATTTCTCACTAGTTTTATATTCTCATTTTTCTAAACTTTATAATAAAAAATAAAAGAGGTTTTATTATATATTTACACTAACTATATAATATATGTATGTGTGGCCCAAGACGATTTCTCTTTACTTGTTGCAGCTCAGGGAAGCCAAAAGATTTGACACCCCTGATTTAGATTCTCAGTTGGCTACAACTGTTGGTGAATCAAAATTTTGAAGTGGGATCATGCACAGTTTCAAAACAAAGTTCAATATAATTGTTGCTTATTAAAGCTTTTTTGACTAGAGCTGATGAACATTTGTTTTTATTCAGCATGTAGTTGTTGAGTACTGATGACATATCAAGGATTGGTGGACCAGACAGATATGGTCCCTGTGAGAACCCAAGAGATGATTGGGTACTATAGAACCTAAGTATTGGAGAGGTATGGTTTAGTGGCTATGGACCTAGACTCAGATTGTGGCACCAACATTTTAAAATTTGGTAACAGTATACTTAAACTTTCAGTGCTTATTTCTGTTTTTGCGACTTGCAAAAGGTAGCTAATGGTACTATCTGCTTCATATGGCGATTATAAAGTTTTAGGAGACAGTACTTAAGAAGTGTGTAGCACAGAACCTGGCATATGTAGTCTAAAGACACGTCAGCTTAAAAAAAATAAAATTGCTGTTATATCTACCTGTGTGCCAAAAAATGTACACACATTTTAAGAGATGCTAACTATGTATTACTTTTAGTTCACTGTAATCAGAAGTGTCAGGACACTGATGGTAACCACTTTGAGCATCTCTTGTAATTGCCAAAGTCAAACGTGACTTGTATTCATCTTTTGTTTCAATGATATATATTATAACAATTTTAGCACAGTTTTTCCTTTTTTTAATGTGTACACACACACACACACACACACACACACACACAATCATTTTTTCCAAGTCTACAATATACTAAAAGTTGTAATTTTTGAGGTGTAATTAAAAAAAATCCCTAATCTATTATAAGGCGAAAGTGAAGGCCACCCTGGGCAAGTGCTGTCAGAGCTAATAATGTAGAACAGTTTTCCCAAAGTGTGATGTGTGATTGATATTACTTGTAATTTAAATTAAACGAATACTTTAGTTTTAAAAAAATTTGTTTTAATGTATATTGGAAAAATATTCTTTTACATTTAATGTTATATCTACTTGATAAGTTTAAAAATACTTCAATTTAAAGTTGATGCAAAAATATTCAGTAAATAATATGGATGGCACTTGGATATGACAAGTATAATGAAAGCAATATGTGAGTAAGTGATTAGAAAATAAGTGTGTGTTGGCTTATGGAAGAAAGCATTGCAGATTGAAAAGTACTGAAAAATACTGCTTTGGACAATTTCTTAGGTTTTTAACAATAACTGTGTCTTTTCAGTATACTGTGGCAAGTGTTTCACCTTGTGCTGAGGCAGATTAAGCAGGCAAAGTAAATGATGTATGGGCTACTTTATGCTTAGATCAGAAAAATTTGAGAACTATACACCCTCCTGAGTACTGTTGAGAGCTGTTGGCATTTGGAAAAAGCACTTAGGAGAAGTACACTTGAGAGAAACCTGTAGTAAAGATTTGTTCCAAGTCTGGAGGATAACATTTTAAGATTCATTTAAGATTCATTACAAAATTAATTTAATGGTACTCTATCAAGCTTTTGGCTTCTTATTTCCCATTTTGGTGAATTATTTTGCCCTGGAAATAAAATGTTCTGCTTTTTTTTTTTTTTAACTAGGCTCAGTAGGGCTTTTTGTGGCCTTGTTTTTATTTTTTCCAAATTTGTATCTTTCCTTTAGGTTTGGTAACTGATATGAAGGGCCATTTTGTAACTCAGGTAGCTATGGGCAAAGTTCATACTTGTGTTTTAATGAAGAATGGAGAAGTCTGGACATTTGGTGTAAATAATAAGGGACAATGTGGATGAGACACTGGTGCTATGAACCAAGGAGGGAAAGGTAGGAGTTTAATTTTTGGATATTAAAATTTGTGTTGTCTTTTCATTAGTTTCTTAGAACAACATAGTGAAGAATCTTACTGTCTTCAAAATGATTGACTCTTTGATTTCATATTTGTGAATTAGGAAAACCACTGAATTATTTATTTGATGATAATTACTGGTAAAAATGTGTCAATGAAAAAATCAAATGTACTTTTGATTTTTAATTTCTGAACAAATGAGCTGGCTTACTTTTTATATGCCTTTATACATTCTACATAAAATGTAATAGTGCCTCTTTGAGCATTTTTGGTGACTAAATTATTCCAGAAAAGTGAATTTTCTAATCTCTGTGCTATTAGCTCTTTTTATCCCACATGTTTTCAGTTTTAACAATTTTTGGCAACAGTCTATCTGGCATATATTGTCTTCCCATTTAATGGCATGTGCTTCCTGTAATTTAACCCGTTAGTGAAAACTAAAAGTGATCCTGTTAATATTTGACTCTGAACATCTGACTCCTTATCAAGAAAAGACTAAAATGTAGATGTACCTTCTTCACAGTATCCTTTGCCCCAACCCTCAGGCTTTTGAGGAAATTGAGGAGTTATTCTTTTATTGCCCTGCTTGTTGGTGTTTTTGTTTTTTGTTTTTGTTGTCATTTTAAATAGTGTATCTAGGAGGAGGACTCAAAAAACCCTGGAATTTATTTATAAAAAAATTGTGTATTTATTCTTACATGTTCAGATTTTAGTCACCCTCAGAATACTCTCTGTTTGATATAATACACCTATCGAGATGCTTTTTCCTTTGCTAAAAACAGTTCTTGAACCCAATCTTGATACCTTCTAGTTCTTCTACTGTTTTTTTGCTTCACCTCTTCTACAGCAAAACATTTCCCTTTGAAGACTTGTTTTTTATCCAGGAATCAAAAAAGTCACTTGGGATGAGATCAGGTGATAGGGAGAGTTGGGTATGGGGGTCATGCTGTTTTTGGACAAAAGCTGCTGAACACTCTGTAGTGTGGGCAGGTGCGGTTTGTCAATCACCCATCATGAAATGGCCAAACACAGTGAAACAGTCTCCAAAAACATTAACTAAAGCCAAGCACAGCCTTTCACAGCAATGCTAGCTGGTATACTGATGCTGATGGGTTGTTCCTAGAACACTTACCTAGTGGGGGAAGCCTGTACCACAAGGGGCCCACCCTCCAAAATATAATTCTGGGTTTTTTGGGTGGGTGGGGTCCTCCTCATACCCTCTTTCTGCTTTCAGTTTTTACATCAAGCTGCTCTCAGTATGTGTATATCCTTTACTCTGATTTCTGGTTTTCTGTTTTTAAGTTTGCATGGGATGGAGAATAAGACAATACATACATTTCTTAGGAGAAATTTTGTAATAATCAAAATAAAATTGTTAAATAGAAATCACATCTACTCTATTTGGTAAGTAATGCATTAGAAAACAAATGAGTCAAGTAAGATACATAAGATCAATACGGATTGCAGAGTCTTAACATATGATAAGAAGGTTGCAGAGAAAGAGGAATGCTTGTTCATTGTTGGGTGGAAGTGTAAATTAGTACAGCTACTATGGAAAACATAGGTTTTTAAAATATGTATGAAAGTTCCTCAGAAAACTGAAAATAGAGCTACCATACGATCCAGCAGAATAAAAAAGAAAGGAAATCCAAAGAAAGGGGGGGATCAGTATGTTGAAGAGATATCTGTTATTCCATGTTTAATGTAGCACTATTCACAACAACCGAGATATAGAATCAAGCTAAGTGTCCATCAACAGATGAGGGGATAAATAAAGCAATTGAAATTATTCAGTCATAAAAGAATCCAATTTTGTCATTTGCAGCAACATGGCTGGCACTGAAGGACATTATGTTAAATGAAGTAAACTGAGCACAGAAACAAATATCACATGTCCTCACTCAAATGTGGCCACTTAAAAAATTGATCTCATGGAGGTAGTAAGTAGAATGGTGGTTATCATAGGCTCAGAAGGGTAGTAGGGAGGGGAGAGAAGGAGGAGTTGGTTACTGGGTACAAAAATGCAGTTACATAGAAGGGAATAAGTTCTGATTGATAGTACTTTCAAAACAGCTGCAAGAGATGATCTGAAATATCCCAAATGAAAAGAAATGAAAAATGTTTCAGGTGATGAATATCCCAGTTACCCTGATTTGATCATTGCACATTGTATGCATATATAAAAATATCACATGTACCCTATAAATATGTACAACTATTATGTATTAATAAAAAATATAAAGGGATTTTTTAAAGTTCTTTTTAAAAAACAGGAAAAGTGCAGAAAATAACATTGAGAAATTTAAAAAATATGTATCTACCCTGATATCTTGTCATTATTTTCAGTTAAAACAAATTACACAGCTGGGCTCAGTGGCTCAGCCTGTAATCTCGCACTTTGGGAGGCTGAGGTGAGTGGATTGCCTGAGCCCACAGGTTCGA
>NW_007149937.1:0-3331 GCF_000164805.1 Carlito syrichta | reverse complement strand
AAGTGGCAAACCCCAGAAAGACTATATATGCTATATGTTTATTTCCTGGTTAGTTAGACCTATATTGAGTGAGAGCTCAATGTTAGGTGTAAGAGATAAATATGTGTTAAGGTTGACTAAAAAATCAGAGATAAAGTGAGTAAAACATTAACTTTGCCTTTGAAGATATAAGTCTAGAAGGAAAATCAAACATAAAAAATAATGACGAGATTCTCACAGATTTGTTCTCCTCTCATATGCTCTTGAGAGTACTGTGTTCCTGCAGAACCTCATCACAGTTGTATTTTTATATGGTTATTTGATTAATAGTCTGTCTTTCTTTCCAGATTATAAGCTTTGCAATAGCTCACTATCATAGTCTTCAGTGCTTACAGTAGAAGTCTGCAAACTCTCCTTGATGCCATTTTTGTATAGACCTCCAAGCTAAAAATGACTTTTACATTTGTAAGGCTTATAAAAAATGGGACAAAGACTTGTATGGCTTACAGAGTGTAAATTATTTACAATCTGGTCCTTTACAAAAAGTTTGCTGCTTCCTTGCCATAAACACAGGGGGGAATTTTACAACCGAACCACCAAAGCTCCAGCTTCTTGCCATAAAGGACTCCCTGGAGTAAATGTTCAATAAAATCCATACTTGAATGCATTATAACACAACTTTAAAAGTTTTGGAGGTATAAACAGGCTTTGAGGAGGTAGCGACTGCCTCCCTGCAAAAGGTAGTAAGTGTTTTCCTAGGAAATTACTTCTGAGCTGAAGTTTTGAAGACTCAAAAGCACTTCTCTGGTGGAAGAGATAGGGAGAGGCAGAAGGAGCAGAAAGGAGCAAAGGCCTGAGCACATGAAGGGATACAGGATGTCTGGAAAGCAGAGGGAAGTGTTCTGAGGTTGGAGAAAATCAGGAGCCATCTTGTGATGAGTGTCTCTTGCTGAGGAGTTTTTTTCTTCTAAAGACTTTGGAAAGGCTTTGGAAGTCTGTAGATTGCCACGTCTACAAAAGTGTGATCTAAAAGTACTTTTAGACCAAAAATGTGTTTTAGGAAGCTCATTGCTGACAGTTCTAGAGTTGGGGGGATTCTTGGCTTAGAGCATGGTTAGGAGGCTTTCTTCGGTTTGCTGAGAGAAAGTGTTGGTAATTAGGATGGAAAAGAGGGACTAAATCAGAAAAGATTAAAACTTTGATTGATTGAAAGTAATAGCTAATAGATATGTTTGACAATAGACTTCCTATCTTCTTTTGCAGAAATGAAATGGAGAGAGCATTTATCTGTAATTCCTGAATTGAAATTTTTTGCTACTCTCATATTTTAGCATTTCTTGGATTAGCATGTTGTTGTGTGTGTTTTAAATTGAGAAATATAATCTATGTTTTAGACATAAAAATAAAAAAATTATAAATTGATTTGTCAAATAGGATCTGGAGTTGAAAATATGGCAACAGCCATGGATGAAGACCTGGAAGAAGAACTAGATGAAAAAGATGAGAAGTCCATGATATGTGCCCTCCAGGCATGCATAAATGGAAGTTGGAACAGTGCATGGTTTGTACTGTCTGTGGAGACTGTACAGGTTATGGAGCCAGCTGTGTCAGTAGTGGGTGTCCAGACAGAGTCCCTGGAGGGTAAGAAAATGATTCCTACTGAAGAAAATGTCAGAACATTTCTTTTTTTTTATTTAATCAATATTTTTTATTTTAATATTGTGGAGTACAGTTAATGGTTAGGTATACAAATATGTTTCATTCAGGCACTCTTGTTGATAAGGGGTGTCTCCCTATCCCCAGATATTGAGTACTGTTAATCCCACCTCTCTTCCCCTCTCTTCCTCCCCACCCATAGTTTCCCACCACTATCAGTCCTTTTCTTATAGTGTTACATGGATGTTCAAGGTTCGCTATATGAGTGAAAACATGAGATACTCAGATCTTTGTTTCTGTGAGAGGTCACTCAGTATTATTGACTCTAGCTCCATCAAGGTTGCTGCAAAGTTCATGTTTTGTTCTTTTTTATGGCTGCATAGTATTCCATTGTGTATATGTATCACATATTTTTAATTCAGTCTTTTTTGATGGACAGTATGTTTGATTCCAGGTTCCTGCTATTGTGAACCATGTTGTGATAAACATTCGTGTGCAGGTATCTTTTTGATAGAGTGATTTGAGTTCTTCAGAGTATATTCCCAGTAGGGGGATTGCGGGGTCATATGGGAGGTCGATATTTAGAGCTTTTAGGAATCGCCACACTGTTTTCCATAGAGGTTGTACTAGTTTGCACTCCCACCAACAGTGTAGGAGTGTTTCCTTTTCACCACACCCTCTCCAGCAGCTGTTATTTTTTGAGTTGTTGAAATTGCCATTCTGACTGGAGTTAAGTGGTATCTCAGTATGGTTTTATTTGCATCTCCCTGATGATTAGTGAGGTTGAACATTTCTTCATGTGTCTGTTGGCTCCTCAGATGTCTTCCTTTGAGAAGATATGTCTGTTCATATCTTTTGCCCACTGTATAATGGGGTTGTTTTTTTTTTTTCTTTTCAGCATGTTTGAGTTCCTTGTAGATCCAAGATGTTAAGCCTTTGTCGGACCTGGAGTTGACAAATACTTTTCCCAGTCTGTGGGCTGTCTTCCTGCTCTCTTGATGGTTTCTTTGGCTTTGCAGAAGCTTGTCAGTTTAATGAGGTTCCACTTGTCTATCTTGTCTCATATGGCCTGTGGGTTTTGGGTTTTGTTCAGGAATTGGATGCCAGTTCCCATTTCCATAAGGGTATGTCCTGCATTTTCTAAGGTTCTAATGGTTTTGTTTTACTTTTACATTTAGGTCTCTGATCCATTTAGAGTTAATTTTTGTGTATGGGGACAGATAGGGGCCTTGTTTGATTCTTCTGCATGTGGTCAGCCAGTTTTCCCAGCACCATTTATTGAATAGGTTCTCATCTCCCCAGTGGTAGGTGGTGGAGGCTTTGTCAAAAATGAGTTGGTTGAGAAATTGAGGTTTAACTTCTGGAATCTTAATTCCATTCCATTGGTCTATATGCCTGTTTTTGTGCCAATACCAAGCTGTTTTGATTATTGTAGCTTTATATTAAAGTTTGAATCTGGTAATGTGATACCACCTGCTTTGGTTTTTTTTGTTTTTGTTTTTGCTGAGGATTGTTCTACCTATTCTTGGTCATTTATGTTTCCATATGAATTCCTGCATTATTTTTTCGAGGTCTGAGAAGAATGTTGCTGGCAATTTAATGAGTATTGCATTAAATCTGTAGATTGCCTTAGGTGGGATGGACATCTTCAGAATGTTGATTCCTCCAATCCATGAGCATGGGATATTTTTCCATG
>NW_007149936.1:0-780 GCF_000164805.1 Carlito syrichta | reverse complement strand
TTTTAAACTTATCAAGTAGATATAACATTAAATGTAAAAGAATATTTTTCCAATATACATTAAAACAAATTTTTTAAAACTAAAGTATTCGTTTAATTTAAATTACAAGTAATATCAATCACACATCACACTTTGGGAAAACTGTTCTACATTATTAGCTCTGACAGCACTTGCCCAGGGTGGCCTTCACTTTCGCCTTATAATAGATTAGGGATTTTTTTTAATTACACCTCAAAAATTACAACTTTTAGTATATTGTAGACTTGGAAAAAATGATTGTGTGTGTGTGTGTGTGTGTGTGTGTGTGTGTACACATTAAAAAAAGGAAAAACTGTGCTAAAATTGTTATAATATATATCATTGAAACAAAAGATGAATACAAGTCACGTTTGACTTTGGCAATTACAAGAGATGCTCAAAGTGGTTACCATCAGTGTCCTGACACTTCTGATTACAGTGAACTAAAAGTAATACATAGTTAGCATCTCTTAAAATGTGTGTACATTTTTTGGCACACAGGTAGATATAATAGCAATTTTATTTTTTTTAAGCTGACGTGTCTTTAGACTACATATGCCAGGTTCTGTGCTACACACTTCTTAAGTACTGTCTCCTAAAACTTTATAATCGCCATATGAAGCAGATAGTACCATTAGCTACCTTTTGCAAGTCGCAAAAACAGAAATAAGCACTGAAAGTTTAAGTATACTGTTACCAAATTTTAAAATGTTGGTGCCACAATCTGAGTCTAGGTCCATAGCCACTAAACCATACCTCTCC
>NW_007149935.1:0-576 GCF_000164805.1 Carlito syrichta | reverse complement strand
CTTAAGTCATTTTTCTAATTTAGTCAGATAGTTAAGACAGCTAGCTAGTTAGTTAATGGGTTAAGTCAGCAGGTTGAGTGAGGTTGTGAACTAGTTAACCAATGGGTTAAGCCAACTAGTTGAGTCAGCTACCTAGCTAGTTAGCAAATGGGTTGTGTCAGCTGATTGAGTCAGCAAGATAGATAGTTAGTTAGCTAACTAGTTAATTCAGCTGGTTGAGTCAACTAGCTAGCTCTTTAGATAATGAGTTAAGTCAGATGATTAAGTCAGCTAGCTAGCACATTAGATAATGAGTAAGCTTACTAGTTATCTAGCTGGTTAAGTCAGCATGCTAGCTAGGCCGCTAACTATTGAAGTCACCTTGTTAGCTAGGTAGCTAGCTGGTTAGATAACTATATAAGTCAGCTGGCTAGCTAGGTAGCTAGCTAGTTAGCTAACTATATACATCAGCTGGACACCTCGGTAGCTAACTAGTTAACTCACCTAGTTAAATCAGCTGGACAACCAGAACGCTAGATAGGTAGTGAGCTAATTAATCAGTTGGCTAGCCAGCTGGCTAGCTGGTTAATTCAGCTA
>NW_007149934.1:0-751 GCF_000164805.1 Carlito syrichta | reverse complement strand
AAGGTTAACTCCAAATGGATCAGAGACCTAAATGTAAAACCTCAAACCATAAGAACCTTAGAAAAGGAAGGAAATACTCTCATGGAAATCGGAACTGGCATCCAATTTCTGTACAAAACCCGAAACCCACAGGACTTAAGAGAGAAGATAGACAAATGGGACCTTATTAAACTGACAAGCTTCTGCAAAGCCAAAGAAACCATCAAGAGAGCAGGGAGACAGCCTACAGACTGGGAAAAAGTATTTGCCAACTCTAGGTCTGACAAAGGCTTAACATCCTGGATCTACAAGGAACTGAAACGTACTGAAAAGAAGAAAACAAACAACCCCATTATAAAATGGGCAAAAGACATGAACAGACACTTCACAAAAGAAGACATTCGAGCAGCCAACAAACACATGAAGAAATGCTCAACCTCACTAATCATCAGGGAGATGCAAATCAAAACCACACTGAGATACCACCTAACTCCAGTCAGAATGGCAATTATCAACAACTCAAAAAATAACAGCTGCTGGAGAGGGTGTGGTGAAAAGGGAACACTTCTACACTGTTGGTGGGAGTGTAAACTAGTGCAACCTCTGTGGAAAGCAGTGTGGGCGATTCCTAAAAGCTCTAAAAACTGACCTTCCATATGATCCTGCAATCCCCCTACTGGGAATATACCCTGAAGAACACAAATCACTCTATAAAAAAGATACCTGCACACGTATGTTTATCGCAGCATGTTCACATAGCAAGAACCTGGAA
>NW_007149933.1:0-11812 GCF_000164805.1 Carlito syrichta | reverse complement strand
AAACCAAATGTTCTGTGGCAAATGGATGCTATGTATTTTCCCAGTTTCTGAAAGCTGTCTTATTTACATGTTTCTGTGGACACGTTTTCTCATGTTATTTTAGTTTCAGCAAGAACTTGAGAAGAATATAAGGATGTGGTACAACATTTGTTCTTTTGTTTTTCACAGCTAGGTATGCCAAAACAACTTAAAACTGACAATGGTGCTGCTTATACATCTAAATCCTTTCAACAGTTTTGTTCTCAGTTTATCATATCTCATTCTACAGGAATCCCTTACAACCCACAAGGTCAGGCCACAGTTGAAAGAGCCCACAAAACTTTAAAAAATCAAAGAATCTTTTTTTTTTTAATGAGTTGGAGTCTCACTCTATCGCCCAGACTGGAGTGCAGTGGCCACTCCCGGCCACCGCAGCCTCGACCTGCTGGTCTCTGGCCATCCTTCCACCTCAGCCTTCCGAGTAGCCGGAATTACAGGCATGCACTACCACGCCCAGCTGATTTTTTGATTTATTGTAGAGATGAGGTCTCACTGCCTAGGCGGGTCTCAAACCCACGGGCTCAGGCAATCCACTCACCTCAGCCTCCCAAAGTCGTGGGATTACAGGCTGAGCCACTGAGCCTGGCTAAAATAAAATAATTTAATTACAAGAGGGGGAGTTTAAGTATAGCTCTCCTCATCACAATTTAAATCATGCTTTGTTTGTAATAAATCTTTTAAATTTGGACTCTTGGGGCAATTCAGTTATGACTAGACATTGGAACCCAGACAAAACTGTTAAACCTATGGTAAAATGGAAAGATCTTCTTACAGGCCAATGGAGAGGACATATTGCTAACCAGTGGGAGAGGCTATGCTTGTATATTTCCACAGGACGAATCAACTCCTATTTGGATTTCTGATTGATTTATTAGAAATGCCTCCATTGACCTGAAGACCAAGATGAGTGGTGCGGATCCTGCCAACTCAGGAATAATAGACATGGAACAGTACCCACTAATCACCAGTAGGAGGAGTTGTCCTCCTTGCTTTGAGAAGCCTCATCAATTGCAGAACAGAATTTTCAACATCAACATCAACCAGAGGAAGGAGAAACACTGACATGCCAAATGAGAGATCTTACATTACAGGATTAGAATATTCCTCCCAGGTTGTCTTGCATAAGATGACACAAAATTAGATGAAATGTCTTCAGTGTCCGTTGCTCCCAACTGCCAACATGGGAGCAGATAGAATTTCTGGCTGAAGAGGCAGGAGACATGGTAACATCTCAACATGCTCCTAACAGTCCGGTAACCTTATTTTTCGCTATGATAGCTACCATTATGATTCAAGCCAATCCGGCTTATGCAGTTAATGTTAACAAAACCTATTGGGCATATATGCCAAATCCTCCAACGTTTCAACCGGTTACTTGGGATAATGAGGTTATCAATGTGTTTACTGATTCTCCTCAGCTGATGGGAGGTCCTTCCTTGTTTTATGCTCAAACTAAACATGCCATAAATAATAATTTCTCGATTGAAGGAAGTTCTTGTTCACCTCCTATTTGCTTTTATAATAATTCCAACTTTAACTATTATAAGGAGTTTTGTCTTATGTTTTCTCTCAAAACTTTGCTTACTGATAGTACTACACAGAGTAATTACAGAGAGGACTGGTGGATTGAAATGCTGATGTTGGGAGGAACTGATCCTAGTTTGGCCACAGAAACTTCACCACCATCCAGTATAGCAGTTTTTTTTTTTAAATAACACTGAAAGAGATTGGCTGCTTACTCAACATGATACCGGATATCCAAAGTGGAGAGACTGTATTTATGACTCTAAAGTGGACTATGTTTTACCCCATGAAAGATTTTCAGTGACTGGGGTCTTAATCTACAGCCCTATACTACAAGGCTAAATGAGGAAAATCATATCCCTGCTAGATGGCATATTAATGGATGGGTACCTCCAGTGTTGACAGCTGTCATTGGAAACAAATAATCTAGCCCAATTTGTAGATAGCGGTTGCTGCTATCAAGACAATTGTTCTGACCCGACCTCGTGGGGGTGTTCAACACCACAAAATAAGAGCTTGCCTACAGTCTCCTTATGTGTCTTTGGCTTGGGACAATTATTAATCTTTGACCATAAAACGTCAGAATTATGTTTATAATCTGTCTTGTAAACAATGTGTATTAACTAATTGTTTAACTGATGCTTCTTATAAGGGATTTGTTATTCTCAGACAGCCTCCTTACTTAATGGTTCCAGTACAATTGTCATCTCGCTGGTATGATGAGTATGATTTGCAAACACTGTATGAGGTTAATTCCCTTTTGGAAAAACAGAAAAGATTTTTGGCTACTTTAATTTTAGGTATTATAGTTTTAATAGCAGTTGCTACCGCAGTTTAAGTTTCGGCTGTGGCATTGGCTAAGGAAGTTCACACAGCCACATTTGCTGATCAGTTATCTAAAAATGTTTCTGTAGCTTTAGCCACTCAGGAAATTATTGATCAGAAATTAGAAAGCAAAGTTAATGCTTTGGAAGAAGCAGTTTTAGCTGTGGGACAGGAGTTTGTGACTTTAAAAATAAAGTTGGCTCTCTGATGTCACTCTGAGTTCAAATGGATTTGCCTCACTCCTTTAGAGATAAATTACTCTGTCCACACTTGGGACAAAGTAAAAAATCATATTCTCGGAATTTGGAACTGATCTGAGTATTGACCTTACCAAATTACATCAAGAAATTCAGGACATGATGGTTGCTGAGAAGCAATTCCGGTCCACCGAATTGGCTACTTCCATATTTAATAACTCCTCATCATTCGTCAATCAGAAATCATTAATGTCTATACTTATTAACGTGGGAATTGGTGGAGCAGTGATTCTTTTGTTGCTGTGCATACACCCAATCATCTTCAGAGTACTAAAGAGAAGTATATCTCAGCTTAATACGGACTGTTGATGGTTTTGTGCTAAAAAATAAAAAAGCGGGAGATGTTGGAAGCCGGCCACGAAGGCCCACTGAGCATTAGGGATCAGGAAGGGCTATTGATCCTGAGACAACTACGATGCAATCGGGAGCTGTTCACCCCATTTCCTCCCTCTTTTCTGCTTAGCACTACTGCCGGAAAAAACTCCTGGAAGCTCAAGCTTAAAGGTCTGAGACCGGGACAATCACAGCTAACTTTGGAAGCTCATTATTTCCATTTTTTCACAGACTGCGGTTTTGGTTTTTATACAATTTACAGTCCAATTCTTGATCACATTGAAGAGCCTTAGTGCTGGTCGCAGGCATTCTGTATGTAATTGTAGAAATTAGGAATATAAGTTTTAGAACATAGCTTATAGATTTATAAATTTTTAGGTAGCCATTTTGCTAAAAGAATGTGGTTAGCCTACTTCAGGCTGGGCTCACCATGAACTTGGACTGGGTCACTTTCCAAACATTCTGGGTTAGGCCACCTTAGGTTGTAAGAGTGATGGTTTAAGTTTCATTAGGATTGTTTGACCAAGTATTAGTATGAATTAGCATACAATGAAAAAGCCTATAGGAGAAGTTAGTCATAGATTAAAGTTGGTGTGCATAATGTATTTTTAGGTTATTGATTATAGAAACTTTGTATTCTTAGAAGGTATTGCATTTGAGGAACATTAACCAAGCATGAGGAACAGAAAGACAATTTTGTGTTTGTTCTTCCTCAAGCCTGAAAGAACATCTGGTGGGTGGAGAATGCCCCTCATGCACCTTTCTTTGTGTTCACATGAAAGACATGTGAGTATGACTGTGCAAATATTGGGGATAAAAGTCCACTGTTAACAATTAATAAACGGCTTCTGCTCAATATTGAACAGTAGTCCATTCCCATTCTTTCTTTCCCCCTCATAGTCTCTGACTCCATCTCATCTCCAGGAATCTCTGAACCTTGCTGGATCTGGACTCCCGCAATGGATTACATAGTGATTAAACCTCTTCTCTCATGGGAGTTCAAGTGACTGACTCTCCTTCGTGATGTATTTCCCAGTGGCTTGACCTTTTCTGTGATGGGTGCCTTTGTCAATGGTCCTCCTCTCCTATGGGTGCAACTGTGACAATCTCTACTCTGTCATGGGTGTCTCTGCTTTGTAATATCTCATTTACTGACCCTACTCTGTAATAGAGGCCATAGTGGCTTGGTTTTTGCTGCGATTGGTGTCCCAGTGACATGCCCTCCTCTTAATGGGTACCTTAGTGCCTGGAACTCCCTTGTATGGGTACTTTAATGATGGTCCTTTCTCTGGATCGAGTGCCTCAGTAAATATACAACCTCTGTGATAGTGGCCAGAGTGACTAGCCTTCATATTGGTGGACACCTCAGTGACAGAGCCTCCTATGTGATCAGTACCTCAGTGACTGGGCCTCTTTCTAATGAGATCCTAAGTTCCTTGCCCTTTTGTTAGATGGTGACTCAGGGACCTCCCATTCTGTGGCATGACCAACTGTCCTTAGTAATGGTGCTCAGTAGCTGGTCGTTCTTCGTGATGGTTTTCTCAGTAAGTAACCCTCCCTAGGTTAGTAACTAACACCTTATCATGGGTTTTTCAGTTTTTGTCGCTCCTCTGTGGTGTTTGTCCCAGTGACTTGTCATCCTCTATAAAGGGTGGTCCATAACTTGCACACCTCTGTGATGAGTTCTACAGTGACTGGCCCTTCTCTGGGATAAGTGCTCTAGTGACTGGACCTCCTTTGTAATTGATGCCTCAGTAACAAGGACTTCTCCACAATGGGTGTTCTATAGACTAGCCCACTACTATCATGAGTTCTCCAGTGAATGACTCTCCTCTATGATGCATGCCTCAGTAACTGGTCCTTCTTTGTGATGGGTGCCCCTGTGACTGGCTCTCCTATGGGATGAGTGACCCAGTGAATGATCTTTCTTTGTTGTGGGCACACAGTGACTAGCTTTCCAGTGTTATTGTGTGTTCCAGGGATTGGTACTTCTCTGTGATGAGTGTCTCCACCACTGTCCTTCTTCTGTGATGGCTGCCCAGTAAGTGGCCCCCTCTGTTAATCATAATCCAATGATTTCCCCTTTTGTGCTTTTAGTGCCCAGTGACTAACCATTCTTTTTTATGAGGCCTCAGGGACTTGTCTTCTACTGTAATGGGTTCCTCAATGATTGCCCTCCTCTGGTGCCTCATTACACTCCCTACTCTGTGGTGGGTACTCCAGTGACTGACTCTTTTCTGTAATCAGAGTACCAGTGACTCTCACTCATCTGTGATTAATATCCCAGTGATTGACCCTTATATGTGATCTGTGCCCCATGATTGGCCCTCTTTCTAACGGGTGCCACAGTGACAAGACTTGCTGTGATAGGTGCCTCATTCACTGGCCCTATTCTGTGATAAATGCCACAGTGGCTTGGTCTTTGCCATGATGGGTGACCAAGTGATTAGCCCTCCTCTTTGAAGAGCATCTCAGTCAAAGATTCTCTTCCAGTATTGGGGTTTCAGCATCAGGAATTCCTCTGTGATTTGTGACAAAATGACTGACCCTTCTCTGTGATTGGTACCTCAGTGAATAATACACTACTGTGATATGTGTACTACTACATTAGCCTCCTTGTTATCAGGTGCTCAATGACTATCCTCCTCTCTGATGGGTCCCACAGTGGATGGACCTCCTCTGCAATGGGTGTTCCATTGACTGGCCTCTCTGTGTGACAAATGCCCCAGTGCCTGGGCTACTTCAACAATGGGTACACAAGTGATTGGTTCTCTTCTTAGATAGGTGCCTCAGTGACTAGCACTTCTATTGTGTGGGTTTTCCAAAGACTGGCTCTTCACTGGGGTGGGTGTCTCAGTGACAGTCATTTCTATCCTGCTTAGTGACTGGATTGTTACTGTGATTGTTTCCCAGTATCTGGCCTTTCTCTGTGATGGGTGCCCCTGTGAAAATTCATCCCATGAGGGGTTCCACAGTAAATAAACTTCTTCTGTGATAGGTAACTTAGCAAATTCCCCTCCTCTATGATCAGTGCCACAATGACTTGTTCTCTTACTGAGTCTCCAGTGACTGACATTCCTTTGAAATGGGTACCTCAGTGATTGGCCCTTCTCTGGCATGGGTGCCTCATTGAGTGGCCCTCCTCAGTGATCAATGACCCAGAGATGGGTCCTATTTACTATGAAAACTGTCCCAATGAATAGCCCTCCTCCTTAATGGTTGCCCCAGTGAATAGTGTTCCTCTGTTGTGGGTGAAATATTGACAAGCCATTCTCTGGTTTGTGTATCACACTGGCTAGCCCTTCTCTTTGATGGGTGACACAATGGTCCAAATTTGTAATGAGTGACCCTGTGATTGGCTTTTTATTTGCACCCCAATCACTGGCTTACCCCTGGTTTGAGTGTCTCTGTGACTAAGACTCCTCTTTGATCAGTTACCCAGTAAATAACCCTCCTCCTTATGGGTGCCTCAGTGAGTGGCCTTCCTTTGTGATGGGGGCCCCAGTGACTGATCCTCCACCTATTGGTTGCCCAATGACTAGCTCTCCCCTGTGACGGATGCCCCAGTGACTAGCCCAACTCTGTGATGGGTGTCCGAGTGACTAAACCTCTTCTGTTATGGGTATATACATGACTGTCCCGCCTATGTGAATGGAGGCTCAGTATTTTCCCTCATCTGTTATAGGTATCTCAATTACTGGACGTTCTATATTATTGGGACTCCAGTGACCGGGGTTTCTCTATGATTAGTGCCACATTGACTGACACTCCACTAGAAGGATTGTCACAGAGACTAACCCTCCTCTGGCTTTCCTCCTCAATGGGTACCCCAGTGCTGGGCCCACCTCTGTGATGGGGGCCACTGAGACTAGTCTAACTTTGTAACGTGTGTCACAGCGATTAGCCTTACTCTGTGAGGGGTGCTTCCATGGTTAGACCACTTTTGTGATGGGTGCTCCATTGATTATCCCTTATATGTAATAGATGATCCAGTGATTGGGTCTTCTCCATTATTGCTGTTTCAGTGATGAGCATCTTCTGTGATGGTGCCCAAGTGATTGACATTCCACCATAACTGTTTCCACAATGACTAGCCCTCATCTATGAAGGTTGTACCAATGACTAGCATTACTCCATAATGGATGCCACTGAGACCAGCCCTTCTCTGTATTGGATGTCCCAGCGACTAGTCGTCCTTTTGGAGGGGTCCCCCATAACTGGCCCACATTTGTGATGAGCGGTCCTATGTTTATCCTTACTCTGTTATAGGTTACCCAGTGAATGGTCCTCCCCTGAGGTGGGGGCATCAATGACTGGACCTCCTCTGTAGTGACAGACCAGTGACTGGTCCTCTTTTTATGGCTGTCCCAGTGGCAGCCCCTCCTATTTGTCCCAGTGACCAGGGCTCCACTATGATGCCTGTTCCAAGGACTGGCCCTCCTCCGTGATGGGTACTTAGGTGAATGACCATCCTCTGTGTTTGAGTCCCAGAATCTAGCCAGAATCTAGTCCTTCACTGTGATGTGTTCCCCAGTAACTAAACTTTCTCTGTGATTGGTGGTCTAGTGACTCTCTCCTCCGTGATTGGTGACCCATACACTAAAATTCCGCCTATTGAGTGTCCTAGTGACTGACCCTCGATTGTGCTGAGTACTTCAGTGACTGGACCTCCTCTGTGATGGTTGGCCACAGATTGAACCTCATCTGAGATGGGTGTCTTGGTAATTGGCACTCCTCTGTGATTGTTGCCCAAGCGACTTCCCCTCTTCATATTGGGTGGCCCAATTACTTGACGTCCTCTGGTATGTGTCTTTATAACCCTGAACCTCCTTTGAGGCTGGTGGGTGTCTCAGTTACTGGCCCGCCTCTGTTTAGTGTGCCTCAATGATGGTCATTCCTTGATGATGATGCCCCAATAACTGCTCCTTCTCTTTGATGGTACTTCAGTGACTAGAATTTCTGTAATTGGTTGCCCAATGACAAGTCTTTTTTAGTGATGGATGCCCCAGTGACTGGTCCTCTTCTATAACGGATTCCACACGACAGACTCCCCCATATGTTGGGTACCTCCAGGACTGGCCATTGTCCATAAAATATGCCCCAGTGATTGGCCCTTCTTTGTTATCAGTGTCCAAATGAGTGGCTTTCCTCTTTAATTGATTCCTTTAATTATTGATATCTTGGTTGGTGATTTTAGACCAGTCATTTTGGGGGTTCTTCAACGTCTGTCTTCCAAAGTCTGTATTCTCAGTGACTGACTTCCCAGGGTTCTGTGTGAAACTCATAATCTTCCTTTGGTTCTTTTTCATTTGTGTAAGATTTTCTTCCCCTTTTATATCTCTTCTTTAATTCTGTATTGCGGTGATGGAAGGATAGCTTTTATTTCTGTTTGCTCAAACTCCTTTTCTTCCTTATGTAGATCTTATGGTTTTGTTCAATTCTGAGACTTGACTAGGCATGGAGCCTGTGTTTTTGAAGTTTTGAGATTTAATTAAGAAGGAAATTGATTCGGAATGAATCTGCAGATCTCTGTATACGCTGACAGGGGTGTGGACCCTCTGAAACTCCCTTCCCAAGTCTTAGAATCTGTCCATGTTGTGGAGGTGTCTGTCTGCCCTCTGAAATAAAAATAAGATAAGAAAAGAGAAAAGAATGGTAAAAGGAAAGAGCATAACAAAAGGGAGTGGAGAGAGGGAAGAAGAGAGAAAACAGACAGGTGTATTAACTAATGAATAAACACAGAAACAAAGACCAAAAAAAAATGAAACAGAGACAATCATGCAAACAAACAAGCAAACACCCCTGTTGTACTCTCTCTTAAAAATACCATACATAAAAAGAAACTCTAAATAAAACTTTAAAATAGCAGGAACAAAGAAAGTTTTAAAACTTAAAAAAAAGCTCTCTGGCCATATATGTAAGTCCAGGATCCTTTCAAGCTTCTACCTTAGGGAGTAAACCTGGTCTCTAGTCCCTCCCCTCCACTCTCAGTGCTGGCTGATAGGGTCGCTCTCAGTGTGGGTCAGATGTCCCACGGACTAACCTTAGCATAAAAGAGGAAGAAAACCCTATTCTTACGCACCCTATTCACTGCTGCTACTGTCAAGTCTCCCACTCAGCTCTGGCATGTCTGATTGTTCCTGTGTGAGGGAGGGGCGTCTGTCTCTCCAAGTGTGATGAGGATATACCCTATGGGTCCCAAGTTGGAGGCTGGGCAGAGCTAGACGCGGCCATGCAAGTCTCTTCCCAATCTGAGACTGAGAAGATAGTGCCCATTGGCGTTTTGCCATCAATGTGGGAGTTTTATTCTAGATTTCTCCAATCTGCCATCTCCACGGTTCCCCCTGCTTGTTCCAGGCTGATACTGCAAGTAATGGCATAGGTTGGGTGCCAGATGGTGAGAAGCTGTTGTTTTCTGCTCCCTCCTCTCAATAGAGTCCCGAGAATGGCAGATGATCCTGCGCACTTGGCCTCCAATCTCAGATGCTGGGGGGTTACAGTCATCTGTGAAGATCCCCTTATGCATAACCCAAATCTCCCTTCAGATGAACTTCCATTCAGCCACTAGCACACACCATTCACACAGAGCATCTTTATGGAAGTTACTCTTGCAGAAACTCTCACAGCCCAGCGTGTTCCATCACCATCTTACCTGAAAGCCTCATAGTAGATCCTGTAGTGAATAACCCAGTTTTATCAAGGGAGCTCAAGTAATAAATATTCCAATAACGGACCCCCTTCTGTGATGGATGCCCCAGTGACTGGTCCTCCTCTCTGATGTGTGCCACACTAACTGGCCCTACTCTGTGATGGGTGCCACAAAGACTGGCCCACTTCTGTGATTGGCGCTTCAGTGACGTATCCTCCTCCAATGGATGCCCCAGTGACTGCAAATCTGCAGGTATGGGTGCTAAGTGACTGACCATCTCTGGAAGTGTGACTATGCAGTCTCTGGAGTGGTTACCAGAGTGATTGACTACATATAAAATGGGCACCTCAATAAGTGGGCCTCATCTGTGATTAATCCCTCAGTGACCTGGTCTCATTACTATTGGGTTCCCAAGTACATTTCCCTATTTATAAATGGTGACTCAGTGATTTCGATTTCTGTCTCAGTTTTTAGGATTTGTGTCTCAGTGACTGATCCTCATCTAGAATTGATGCCTCATTGACTGACTGTCCCAGTGACGGTGCCCAGTAACTAGTCATCTTTGGTGATAGTTGACACAGGACTATCACTCTTCTCTGATGGGTGCTTCAGTTGTGAGCTCTCCTCTGTAATGTTTGTCCCAGTGACTGACTCACCTCTGTGTTAGTACCTCAATAAGTAGAACTCTTCTATCATTGTTGCTCCAAAGACTGGACATCCTCTATAATGGGTGCCTTTCTGATGGGTTCTGCAGTGACTGTTTCTTCTCTGCGATTACTGTCCCAGTGACTGTCTCTCCTTTGTGATTTGTGCCCAAGTACCTAGTCCTCACTTATAATGGGCGCCCTAAATTCTACCCCATTTCTATCATATGCTCTCCATTGAATGGCTCTCCTGTGTAATGTATGTCCCAGTGATTGTCCCTTTGTTGAAATGGGTGCCCCAGTGACTTATTGTCCTATGGGACGGATGCCCTAGTGAATGAACAGATTCTGTCATAATGACAAGAATTCCAGTGTCAGGTGTGTCCCAATGACTTGTGATTCCCTGTGAGGCGTGCCTCCATCACTGGCTCTCCTCTGTGATGGCTGCCCCGTAAGGGACCTCCCCTGTTAAGGTTGCTACAGTGACTGCCTCTCCTCTGTGTTTGGTGTACAGTGACTCATCCAACTTTGTCATGGATGCCCCAGTGATTGGTCTTGTACTGTGATAGGTAACAGTGACTATCATTCCTCTATATTTGGCACCCCATTGACTGACTTTCCTCTGTCATTGAAGCTCTGTGACAGGTTCTTTGTTGTATGCAGAGTTCCAGTGACGGGAGCTCATCTGTGATTGATATTCCCAGAGTGACTCTTATATGTTATCCGTTACCCATGATTGGCCTTCCCTCTAATGGGTGTCAGAATAACAAGGCCTCCTCTGTGATATGTGTCCCATTGACAGGCCCTACTTGTGACAGATGTCTCAGTGATTTTAAATCCCCTGTGATTAGTGCCCAAGTGATTAGGTCTCCTCAGTGATGGGTTTCCCAGACGTAGATCCTCTTCCATAATGGGGGAACCATATCAGGACTTACACTGTTATTGGTACCCAAGTGACTGGACTTCCTCTGTGATTGGTTCCCCAATGAATGATACTTTTCTGTGTTGGTTGCCTTAGTACTTGGTCCTCCTCTGTGATGTGTGTCACAGTAACTGGGTCTCCTCTCTATGTGATACATGTCCCAGTGCCTGGATTTCCTAAAAAATGGGAGAACTAGTGACTGTTCCAATTCTTGATGGGTGCTCCAGTGACAAGCACTAATCTTGGATGGGTGCCACATTGACTGACCATCCCCTGTGATGCATGCCTCATTGACAGTCAATTCTCTGTAATGAATGCTCAGTGACTGGCTCCCCACTGTAATGGCGCCCAAGTAACTGATTCTCCTGTGTGATAGGTGCCCAAGTGAATAACCATTCTTTGTGATGAGTGTTCCAAGCTATACACTTCTTTTGTGATGGGTAACTCAGAGACTGCTCCTCCTCTATGATCAGTGCCTCAATGACTTGCCCTCCTTCTATTGAATGCACCAGTGACTGACACTCCTTTGAGATTGATGCATCAGTATTGGGACCTTCTGTAGCATGGGTACCTCATTGAGTACCTTCCTCTGTTACTGATACCCTATTGATGGGACCTT